>NW_015113856.1:250850-284005 GCF_001443285.1 Poecilia latipinna | reverse complement strand
TCTTCCGATCTCAGCTGCCACCCCAAACGAGAGCCTTGCCACCCTTGTTGCCACCCCAGCTAGCGACAATGAATTCAATAAATAGTTATGGCAAATCGGACATTAAGCGCATAAAACTCTTTTTCCCCCGACAACATTGAATGCAACACAATGTAACCTGACACCCACTGCTAAATAGCAGGAAGTGCGAGAGAAGGACAGAGCGCGAGGCAGCAGCATTGATGGATATATTATTGGACTGGACATTATGTGATTTATCGTAAGTCACACACGCGCCATTTCTGTCCATTGAGTCAGGAATATCGGTGGTCAGGAAAATACTACAACCACGCAAAGAATCAGAAAAAAGGACGCAATGTTTAGCAGTTAATTAAACCATAGATAATGGTAATAAGGGCTTCAGATTTCATAGGTGAGGAAAAAGTTTTAATTTAAATAAAAACATTGAACAAGTGAGCAGTGGGTCAGTTATACTAGCCTAACTGCTGCTGGCCTGGTATTGACTTTGATAACCTTAGCATGTGCTGCGCAGTTCGGTGTGTTTTGGTTCCGTTAGCACTAAACAACCCGCCCACCACGTCATCAGTAGAGCAGCTGTTTAAATCAGTTAATCAACCACCGCTGTGCTCAGGCGAAAACTTAATAATCACAATATAGACATTAAGCCTGACAGCATAATGTAACAGACTGGATGTTCTGTTTTAGTGTTTTTGCTACTTTTTTGTGTGGGAAATTTTATTTTTGGTGTTGATTCCCCTGATCGGTAATCTCTGCTCTATCTGCTCGTTGAGCTGTTTGTTGGTTGCCATGGCAACGGGTCGTGTGTAATACTGACATACAGAGCGAGAAAAGGCGGAATAGAAGTTGTTGGAGTTATTTTTTTCTTTATTTCTTTATCCATTTGAATTTTGTTACTTTATTCTTAAATTTATATTTTTTGTATTATTTACTAAGTTTATTTGTAGGTTGATAATTGTTGATTTTATTTATTTTTTGTTTCATTATTTTTCTTATTTTCTAAATTTAGACAGGAAGTAATGTGGGTCAGTCCACTTTCTATAAGCTAGGGGCCTGAAGGACCAGCAGGCATTTGGGTTTGGGGCCGATGGTTTTTTACCAGAGCAAGAGTGGTAGCATGACAACAAATGGAAGTTTGAACTCTGTAATTGTTTGGTTAAAGATGAAAATAAATCACCAAGAACAATCAATAAGTTTGGACATTGAACCTTCTTTTGCCTGTGTCAAGAAACCTGAACCCAGTGCCTTAGTAGAGGCTTGGTGGAACTTTTATTGGATGTTTGGCTTGTCAGTCAGTCAGAAGTGGTTCTAGCTAGTTTGGTTCTTCACCTGTTTATCAGCTTTATTGTAGCTTTATTGTGGTGCACTGCAGCCGCTGCAATTCCTAAAAACAAGCGACAAAAACTGATCTAATCCCCTGTGTTCGCAAAACGTGGTGATATTTATAACAGTCGTCAAACTACGGCTCCTACAGCATATTTAAAATAAAACGATTGACCAATATAAATAGAAATTCGCCCCTTCTTGCATCTTGACAGAACTAACAGTAACTAAATTGTTTATAGATTTGTATCATGGAGAATTTATCAAACATCAGTTTTTTAATATTTATTTTAAGTTGTATTTAATAGATATATCTAATAACAAATGATGGCGATACTAATATTTTCGTGACAGATTTCTCCTTGTCCTATATTGGGATAAAATGGTTTTCTGGACACAATGAATCACATAGTGACCAATAGGCGCTGTCCAGTCCAGTAATACATATCAATTAGCAGGAGTATGAAAGATGTAAAAATAATTAACTATACTATATTAAGAAATTGTATTTAAGCCTCGGTGCTACATGAAGCTCATTTTGAAACAATGCAAGTTAAAAACAATATATATATATATATATATATATATATATATATATATATATATATACTGCCACCCCAGAAAAAAATCCCTGCCCCCCTCTTGCCACCCCATAAATATTTTTCTAGATCCGCCCCTGGATGCCACCAACCTAGCTTAGCTGATGGTAAGAGGTTGAGTGGCTAAAGTCTTTAATCTGCCTACATCTTCTAGAATGCTGTGTGATGCTGAATATGACTTCAGCAAAATTATTTAACTTTCTACCAGATGTATCTTCTATTGATATTCATCGCGTCTTTTGTGATACATATTGTTATTTGAGAAACATATTATGAATCAATAACTATGTTGAAAAGCATATCCAATTCAAAATGTTTTTGAACTAGATAAAAGTTTAAAAGCAAACTTTTTTTGTTTTTAAAGTTTGATTATTATTTCTCTCATTATTTTTTCCCCCTCTGACATATTCTGTGTTGAACGCAAATAAAGATGTATTCCATTCCATTACCTGTTAAGTTCTAGCTTCTGCTGCTCCAGGATCCTCTGGTGGGTCTCCCAGGTGTTCACCTCCTCCTCAAACTGACGCCGCTTCTCTTCCAGCTCTTTGTACTGAGCTTGCAGGTTTTTCTTCATCTGCTCATGACGCTTCTGGAGCTGCAGAGACAATAGAATCCATTCTGAGATCTGCTCAGGGAAACAAACAGATTTAATCCCACCCCAGCCATGTACCTCCACTTCAGAGTCTTGGAGCTTCTGGATCTTCTCTTTGACCTTCATGTCAAACACTTGCTCCATTTCCTGCTCCATCTTCTTCATCTTGGCCACATGCTCACGCCGCTCCTCCTCCATCTGAGCTAGAGGACTCCTGGAGAAAAGGACACAAGTTCATACACAGCAGTCGATCACAGGCTCCTCACCTCTCAGAGGAACAATTTCCAACACTAGACGTAGAAAAGGAGGGAAAGCTCTAGATGACTGTTGTCATTGGAAGCCTTCTCTGGCAGACTGCTTTCAGAGAGAGCTGACAGAGAAAAGAAGCAGAACAAACCTGAAGCCAGAGTTTCACACAGACAGAGGGGTTCTTGTTTCCCTCTGAGCAGAAGGTATGGAAGCTAATATCATTTCATTGATATTCATTATGATGTATTGGGAAGGCTCTCCTGGTGGCTGAAAACCAGACAGTCACCCAGATGAACTACGCTCCCTCTGACTTCCAGCCAGATCTCTGAGAAACACAACGATCAGCATTCTAACATCTGCCTGGAAGGGCCAGTGGGAGCTGAGGGGGGATTTATACATAACATATTGGTGATTATAAATGATCTGTTTGTGTCATCATAAGCAACAAAACAACTAACCGCACGATAAATTAATAATGAGCTCAAAGAGATACTTCCCTTTAATGCTGCAAACATTTGACACCCAGAACCAAGTGGTTAGTTTCCTCTTTTTTTCTTGCCTGTTTTTCCTCCCTAAGCTGAATGGATTAATATTGTTGAAACATAATAACTAATTATCTGTTTTAGCTAATGTTGTTTTGTTCATTTATTTTGAATATTTAAAATGTTTTCTCTAGTTCCACTGTTAAATGATTTTATAAATGGATGTTTTTTTCAGAGGGTGTGCATTGGTTTTCATTTATTATAACTATATTAGTTGAAAATGGTCAAAAAATGACAATATGGTTTAACAGCATAATTTCTGGGACAATTTATCATCCAGTAAAGTGTCATCATGACCTGGGCCAGCTGGTGATTCTAATGCTCACCAGCTAGGCCGAGAGCTAGCTCACAGCTAGCTTACACAGCTAGCTTACACAGCTAGCTTACACAGCTGAATGTTTTAGCATTTGTAAAGGTTTTATTGATTCCAGATGAAAATATTCATCTATGTCCAACAATGAATGGTTTAGGAGTAAGGTAAATGCAAGGTGAGATGAACAGCAAAACAGGATGTGTGAACACAAACCAAGGCTGTGAGTGAACCCAGCAGGTCTGCTCCATGCAGCTTGTAACTCCACATTCAGCAGCAGTAACTTGTTCTGCTCAGACCTCTCCAGTCTCTTATTGCTCTCCGACATTTTAACCCACAGATTTCTTCCAACAGTTCAGTCAGTTGTCCTCCAGCTGCTCTGCTTCAGATGATCGGCTGTTTCCTGGAAGGTCTCATAAATCCTTAGCTGTAGGAGAATCGGCCTCACATTTCAATCTAGAAGACGGAAGTTTACAATGGAGTTTGTAGCTGGCTCACCACAAGCCCAAAGAACTACGACAGTTGGTAATAGGTACTTGTACTGATATGCTGTGATTAAAATGTCATACTGTGTATTGTGACTTAACATCTTCAGTTTGATCTCCAAAGAACTTTATCCTCAAAGTTCCAACAAGTTCCAACTCTGGTTCGCAGAAAGCTCTTCCAATCCAGAAATATCCGTTCATGAATTTTTTAATATTAGTTGCCATGTGAATTGTGACAGATGGAGATCTGGTTTTCTCTGATGTCTGTCACTGGGAAGATTGGAAATGTCTTGAAGGTTCTCATCTTCTGAATAATTTTTCTTCTTGTAGAATAATGAACTTCAAATGAACTTGGAAATGACCTCATAATGATGAGAAACAACAATGTTTTCTCATAGCACATTTCTGTTGATGTCTTTACTCCCTGGTTTTCTGTCGACATCTATCTCTGTGTTCCAGACAGCAAACAGTCACCAAGCCTGGCTTAGTTTGATCAGGACCTACATTCACATCTCCCCAAATGAACCAGACTTTCTAGACAAACAAACTGCAGTTGGAATTAAAGTGGGCTAAACGGCTGGTGAGAATGAACCCTAAGTTTCTTCAGTTTTTAGAAAACAAGCATGTTAGGTTTCATGTTCATCTCATGTTGTATTCACCCAATTCCTCTACCTGGCATGGATCTAGCATTCCCTGATAAAACCCCCCAGATTTCATAGAGAGCAAACAGATTAAAAGCAATGCAGTTGAAAAAAAGATAGGAGTCAAGAGAGGTGAAGCTGGAGCCTTTTCTCAAGGGAGTGAAGAAGTGAGGTAACTTA
Organism: Poecilia latipinna; assembly: GCF_001443285.1. Lineage (NCBI taxonomy): Eukaryota > Metazoa > Chordata > Actinopteri > Cyprinodontiformes > Poeciliidae > Poecilia > Poecilia latipinna. Next base: position 279,066 of record NW_015113856.1, on the reverse strand, counting down.
CATGCCATCAGGTGTGTCAGGTCTAAAAACAAAGAAAGAAAGAAACGCACAGACACTTAGCATGCTGCCATAAATCATGCATTAGCTTGTGACAGTGTGCTGGTGAATAGAGACAGTTGGAGCTATTGGTTTAGCAGTCAGATGGTGCCTCAGATAGAGTTGGATTAAATCCAGCTGATGACCAGTTAGTGGGGGTTAGTGCTGGCTTGTTTGGATAAGGAATCAGTGAAGCTTTAGTCAGTCTGTGGTCTAAAAGGAACTTCAGGGTCAAACTGGGAGCAATCAGCTCCCAGAACCTCCAGCTGGGCTGCTAAGCCAACCCTATGAGCCTTTTCTTCATTAATGTGACCTGTAGGAGGTTGGTGTGGTAAACTCACTTCGTTAGCTGGCCCTTGTTCTTATTGTTGTCAACTCCATTATAGGTGACAGCAGCCAGCTTCCTGCTGCGGTAGTTCTCATAGTGGACGTTGTTAGTGACATCCTTCAGGTCCTGCATATGAGTCCTGAAACCAAGAAGAAATCTATTACCTCCTCTATGGGATGACTCAACAGGACTTTTCGTTTGGTAAGCTGCAATGTCATACGAGTGAGTTCATGTAAACCAGGGGTCTGCAACCTGCAACAATGGTTCTTAATAACTCCGGCAAAAAATTAAGAACGAGCTAATATTTTTAATTTTGGATATAACAACAAACATAGGTTCTAGTCCTTTATCATTTGATCGTTATTTTAAATCCTAAAAATAGAAATCAAATGGTGGGTCTTTCAAAAGGACAACACATTTCCTGTAGAAGACATTCATCTAAAATCATTTTTCAGAAAGTCATGTAGAATTTGTGGCTCTAAATGACATTTAACTGGCTGTCCTGCATGTAAAAATGGTTGTTTAGGCTGTAAAAGCTGTAGAGAGATGTGGGCTTTCACTCACCTTATCAGCATGTTACGGAGAATAGTAAAATCACAGTGGTCTCCATTTTCAACTGCAGATAAAAGAGGAATGATTGAAACAGAGCTGCTAACAGTGAGGTGTCACAGTGTTCCCAAACTCTGACTTTTCCTTGAAAACCAAGTCATTATTCTTTACATCTAAATGTGCACCAGGCAGCAGCTCAGTGTGGAACTAAGCGAGGTAAAAACTAGCCTGCCTGCTGCAGTACTGTAACATGCCACAGTGTGGCATCCCATGCATTCCTCTACAGTGAAGCTCACCACAGTCCTCTGAGGTTTCTCTGTGGTAGAGTGACTTGCATAGCTTCTCAGGGACCTTGCCCTCCACCTCGCTTTCTCCCCGCCTGCTCTTATATTTATGCTGACATGTTGCCAAAAACATTTTTGGTATTCCAGATCTCCCTCCCAGAGGACGGCCAACCCTCGCCCAAAACCAGTTTCATAGCAGCACGCCTACAACTCATCTAATTGGCCGTGTTGTGTTCAGTCCTTCGGCTTGGTTTTTCCATATTGATCCAAGCAGATTCTTTATGATGTTTAATTTGTGTTTGCTGCTTCAGTCATCTGCTGCTCTGTGTGCTGCAGATGTTCGACAGGTCTTCCCACAGAGCCACGGCAGCTTCCTGTGTCATGTCAAACAGCATGAGACTTTCACATCCTCTGAGCAAATGAAATCTGTAGACTGTCCTGCTGCCTGCCTCAGAGTAACAATCTTTTATTCTGATTAAGCTTTTCTTCACTTGAGCTATATACAGAAATGTAGTTTTAAAGGTTAGAGTTAAGGCATATGAAGTTATGCCAACTTTATATGCTACAAGTTAGTCATCTTGTCATCAAAAACGGAACAAGCTGATGTTGGGAACTTACAATATTCAAAATGCATTTCAATAATATTCACACCACATGACTGTCACATATAACCACACATTTCAATATGTTTGATTCACATTCTCTCTTCTTTTCTCTCTCTGATTCAGTACATTTCATTATCGTCACCTTCCTAAAATAATGGCCTTGGTCTTTTTTTTTCCAAAAGTGATTTTTTTCGCCTAAATCATCTTTTGGCAATAAAACGGGGGAATTTCTTTGCCAAAATAACTTTTAGTCTATTATTTTAGGAAGTTGACAATGTGCATCAGAATAAGAATTTGCATTTGTGAAAAAAAATCTACATTATGCGTTTCTCTTAGTGATAAGCTACTGGCTGTCCTGCAGCCAGTAGCTTATCCAGTGTGTCAGCAGCTCAACATGCGTGGAAACTGTGAGGTGTTTATGAGTGGGACGTCCCACTGGCTGCTATTGATGAGCTAACAGCTCTCACCTTCAGCCACGCCCCAGGGGTACTGCCTGCCCCGGACCCGCTTCCCGTTGACCTCGATGATCGTGTTGCTGCCGACTACAGCAAGGGGTAAACGGTCCTGCAGACAGGAGGGAGAGGACACCGGTTACATGGCTAGAGACACATGTACCCATGACCACAAGCATGCATCTGAAATCATTTCAAAAGTCTCAGAGGAGCGTCAAGAAGGAGCTGACCTTAATTTTTCTTATCATCTTCATCTCCTCTTCATTGTCTGTCTCTGGGAAGTCGTAGATTTTGATTTTATGCTCATGGATTTCTTTCATGATCTGCATGCAGCACAGGAACAGAGGGGTGTGGGATGTGAGACAAACACCCAGAAACATCAATAGTTACAGCTGAAGGGGTCAATACACAACAGGGGGCTCAGACCATCAGCCAGGTTGCTCTAACGAGACACTCTGACGTTATAAAGCAGCGTTAGTGCAGCTGTTATCAGTGTCATTAAACAACACAAACCTGTATCTAGTCTATGAGATTTATTAGAGTGCATTGAAAATCCTGCAGGCTGATGCAGAATCTCAAACACTTTATAGCATCAACAGGAAAATAATCTGTCACGACAATTATCAAATAATAACTAGGTCTGTTTCTTTAATACGGTATAATCAGGACAGTTTGGATGAGGAATTCATTATATATATATATATATATATATATATATATATATATAAAACATCAAACATGACAAAAGTGACTTAAAGGGAAGAAAAGTAGGTGGAGCAAAAAATAATATCAACCATGACAGAACAGAGAAATCAACAGGAAGCTATGAATTCTGTGTCCTGAAGTCACAGCTACAATCACAGTGACTGACAATTCAAATGTTGTGGTTTCTGTAGTGAGCATGAAACTGTGTGGGTTGGACCAGTATCCAGGTATATGTGTGTATGATGAAGAGGTAAATGTTTCCTGTTAAAACTGCAGGATGTAATTCTGATGTAGGTCTTTTTTTTAAACATATTTGCTAAAACTGTCACTATGTCTTGACAGTAGAACATGAGGCAGATCATCTCTGCCTCCTCTCTGAGCTCCTACTGCCATCTGTAGAAACACACCAGTCAGAAAGAAGTGATGTCAATCATCCTTGTGTAAGCGCTGCTCACATCCTCCCTATTGCTCCTGGCTACACTATGCTAGTAAGTACTCCCAGGCTTTGTTTTGGGCAAATGCAGACCCAAACAGAGCAGTAATAATGTATTCAGTTATTTAAACTAGTCTTTAATCAACAAGTTTAAGGTGTATTTGTTGGGTTTAGAACACCTTTAGAACACTAAACGTGCTTCTTTTAGTTACACAAAAAAACAATGTTAGTGTTAGGAGGGACAGCCTGAGGATGCCTTCATGATTCAAAGGAAACTAGTAAAGAGAAACGGCAGTGGATCACATGAACTCGGTAAAACTGTAGAACTGAAGAGGAGGCTGAGTGCAGCTGCAGGCAGACAGTAAAACACACACCTGTTTTTTGAACTGTTGACACTCTTCCGGAGTCATTGTGTCAGCTTTGGCGATGAGGGGAATGACGTTTACTTTTTCATGTAACCGCTTCATGAATTCAATGTCTAGCGGCTTCAGCCTAGAGACAGGAGCAAGTCAAAAGGTTTCAGTTAGTAGGACAGACAAGAATTCATGATACTGGGTTCATTCATAAAGCAATGTTGATCTGTATGCTGTGGCAGATTTAAGGAGCCCATGTGCAGCTGTCAGTTTGCTGCCATAGAGTGTCTAAGACAGGGTCTGGTGGGTCTCAAAACCAGAACTACAGACAATGAATTGCACTGACTCAGGCACCTGACTGGGACCATTACACACACAAACTTATTACAATAGAAGGTCAACAATATCTGAATCAGAATCAGCATTGTTATCAACATGTTTAGGACACATTCCCAGCCTATAAAAGCTGTTGTTCTGACAGTCTGAGGAGCAGAAACCCAGACTCCCCATTCAGCAGCAGGTGCTGCAAATAAACTCAGCCCATATGGTGGTGGACCTCAGAGGTGGACACAGTCCAGCACACCGGGTCACTGTGGGCCAAAGGGCTCAACAAGCATCAAAAACAAAACCCTCTTCTGGTTAAGGAGTCCTGTGTGGCCTGTTGTGTGTGTGTGTGTGTGTGTGTGTGTGCGTGTGTGTGTGTGTGTGTGAGGAAGTTTGGCAGCAGCAGCAGCAGATGAGAGGAATGAGGTCTCCAGGTCAGTGAGCTCAGGGCAGATTACACCAATATTATTCCAGCCGCTTAGCCAGCTAGGAGACCGCAGGCAGGACTGCCCTGAGCATGGCCAGCAGTCAGCCGGGTTGGAAGTGTAAACACACAGAGCGTCCTGTTAGCAATCACAACCTGAAACTGCCCAGCAGCACTCACCCATGACCAGACGGAGCGATGAAGTACAGGCAGCAGTGCACTCTGCTGTCCGGCATCAGCCGTCTGTTGACCCGTGACTCTGAGTTGAGGAAGTCTTCAAACTTATTGTCGATGTAGTCGGTCACCGGCTGCCAGCTTGAGAGGGGGATTAGAATTCAAGGTTAAATATCAGAGCAAAAAAAAAAAAAAAAAGATGGATGTCTAACATTCTGCTCTACAGTCTAGCATCTATAAACTTGCCAAACTTGTATGTATTTTATTGGAATCTCATGTGACAGACCAGCACAAAGCAGTCAAGGATTGTGAAGTAGAAGGAAAATTATACATGGTTTCCAAACTTTTGTACTGATTGTAATCTGAAGAATTTGGTGCGTATTTGTGTTCATCCTCCCTAAATGAATACTGTTTAGAAGCAGGTTTCACAGGGCGAGCAGCTTTCAACATAAACTTGCTTCCTCTGTCTTTTATAAACCACCAGCTCAATTTCATTTGGCTCAGATGGAAAGCCTGTCTGCCTGTAGAGCTCAACACTGGGCCATTCTGTTCTTTACTACCTGATTATAGTTATGGTGGGATATTTACTGTGACTATCATGCTGAGAGCTGAAGCTCCTTGACTGATTACAAAGTTTCTTTCCAAAATTTGCTAAATCCAATTTTCCAGAAAGTCTGACCAGCTTCTCTGCTGAAGAAAAGTTTTCCCCCATGATGATGCTGCCACCACCGCGTTTCACCATGGGGACATGGTATCAGTAATATGCAGTGTTTTCACCAGACACAGCACCAGTCATTTATTTGCCATGTCCTTCTACATGGCTACTGCTGAACTGCAGATGGCAGTTCTTCCTGCCAGTGGATTTTATTGATGGAAACATCAAAACACTCTTTTTCAGGTGTTTTTTAGTAAAAAATATTGAAAGTCACAAATAATTTTTCTTCCACTTCACATTTATATTCATCGTTGTGTTGTTTTATCACAGAACATTAAAATAAAATACACAAACGTTTGTGGCTAGAACCAGATAAAAAGGGGAAAATATTAAGCAAAATGAATACTTTTGCAGCCATCAACAGTATCATATGGATGAGCTCACCAGTTACTGTTGTCTACGGCGTCCCCAAAGCCAGGCGTGTCGACGATGGTCAGCAGAAGATGGACCCCTCCTTCCTTTATCAGAACCTGGGACTGCTCCACCTGTCATCAATGAGAACAAATGCAGAAAACGGGATTTGTGTTGGTTATAGTCTCATTTAGAAACAACACTTTGTTGAGGAAAACTTGGGGGAAAAAAAACAAACAGAGCAATCACAACATGGAAGTTCCCATAAAGCAATGGAAGAACCCTCAACATAACAAGTAAGAGCAGCACGGATCATGTTTGTTTGGTGAGGAAGAACCAAGAGAACAAAGATGCCTCTGAAGGCATCAATAAGGTTGGGGGGAGGGGTAGAGTGGGCTTTGATCAGCAGACCAGTGTGGGGTCGAGACACAACTCGTGATCAGCAGATCAACTTTGATTCAATCAGCAGATCTCAAGCCGACCTCGGCTTCCCTCATGCTGCTTTCAACAGGAAACCTCTGAGTGAGAGACGAGATGCAGCCAGTTGGTCAGAATTAGAATGTAATGTTTGTCATTGTACACATGTACAACGAGGTTAAAGCCAGCTCCACAACAGTGCAAACAATGTAAGAAATATATGCAATATACACATAAATATGGTGGTATTTACAGTGTTAAGTCAGTTAAATTTATATATACACATATACACAACAAATAATTAGCACATGTGAAAGTTCAGACTCAGACAGACTGTTCTTTGAGTCTGTTTGTTTTTGAGCAGATCCAGAAGACAAATTAGGTGAGATAGGTTGATGAAAATTAGTTTGGGTTCCCAAACAGAATTAAAATAATTATTTTTCATTACTTCAAAGCCAGAAGTTTATTACTATTCCTATTTGGTAAGCCCAAATGATGCAACAGCATTTTAAACTTCTGATTGGTTCATTCACAATGCTTGAGTTCACAAGCGGCTCACCAGTGGCTGCATTTTAGAGCTACACCTTAAAGTCACTGCTTGTCAGGAAGAGAACGATGCTCCTTCACTCCAACGTGGCTGATTCTATATGGTTTATTCATTATATTAGACAAAGTGCCAACTAAGTGTCATTATTTACAAAATAATGCAGAGTTGGCTCTTTAATGGACTTTCAATGCAACTTTGCATTAAAAGTGTCATTATTTACCGAATGACATTTCATGATAACAGTCAGACATTCATAAAGACTCGTTCATGTTCATAACAGGTGTTGCGTCATGTTTATGACAGTGACATGTCTGTATTATACACACTCCATCAAATAAAGTGTCACTGCTAATTTAAATTAAAAACAACAATTCATATTTAAAATTCCCACCAGGAAGGCTGAAAAACAGAAAACAAAAAACATAACTGCATTCATTTAAGAGTACTTAATTTAAAACAAACCATAAATTATTATGTTTCAAAGTAAAAGACTTATGGAGATGTTGACTGGTTGACCTTCGTGTAAGTGAGTAGGATTGTTGTGGAGACAGCTTGAAACAGACTTCCAGCTACTGCGCAACAGGGCTAACTCAATCCCCAGACACGCCCCATAAAAACAGTGAGCTCATGGGAAAAAGCTGGAGACCAGATCCGCCTTCCTGCTTAGGTGCATCAGGGGGAGAAGGACTGTCCCGGTGAGACAGGAGCACATTCTGCATGTGTTCTGAAGCAAAACAATCTACCAAGTCATCCTTTACTTCCTTCCTGTAAAAACATGTTCTGCACCTCCTGCACCCAGATAAGCTAGCCTCAGTTCTACTGATGTTATCTGCTGTCACTTTTATGACTGGGGGTTTTCAAAGAGTCCCACACTGGAAGCTAATATTAGCCTCATCATGTGGCTGAAACTAAACAGTTTATTCATAATATTACACAAAGATGAACACTTTACTTTTCAACCATATGTGATTTGATTCAACATTAAATTTCCAAAACTGAACCAAGGCATCCATTAGAAGTTGAACTTAGTTTAATGAAAACTCCACTAATTCATTCATGTATTCATCAAATACTTCTTTATGTTGCTTTACGTCTATTTGGATGATTTGGTCAGTTTCCCAGGATGTTGGGTGAGTAATGCAGTTATGTAACATGTGGTCCAAACACATGATTACCAGGTCATCAGAGCAGATTTTAAAGTAAAAGAAAAGCTATGGTGAAACTCAGTTTCCAATCATACTTCACTGTATTTTCCAAACCAGCCTGGCCAAGCAGCTACCTGGAGCCTCAAGCAGCTGCATTTTTCCAGTTGGGCTCCAAACATTGTTCCTTTCTCTATTCAAGGTAGGTATACTTCTTTATAAGGTTTTTCAGGGCAGAAAGTATCCAGGGCTCCTAGTCTCAGTACATATAAATTTAAAGAAGCCAGAAATTCTCCTATAGTCACTTCTATAAGCAACACTCTTCAATGCACATTCCTAGTGTTGAAAACTCAAAGTTTTCAGTTTGCAGAATCAGTAAGATGTTTAAAGATGAAGTCAGAGTAAGCACAAAGACTTCAGATTTTTTTTGTTTTTTTAAAGAAGAGTGTTTTCTACCACATCCGGTTCAATGGTTCAAAGAGAGACAGAGAGAGCAGATAACAGGAAGGCTGAACAGACCTTCAGCAAAGTTGCTCTCTCTTATCCTTTTTATTTTATCAGAGCAGAGACAAGGGAATCAATTCTCTGGGAAATACACACAGACTGATGGTTTTCTAGTGATAGCCATGCTAATGGCTAATATAAGATGCTAGGATAAGTAAAGCCCAGTTTGCAGTGATTGTTTTCACAAGGTCAGAAAAGAGATTTTTAATCATGCATCTGTTTTTTCTAATGTTCTAGTTTATAAAGGCACATCAAAATCAGCTAAAATTAGCATCAACAGCTAGGAGCTATAGAAAAAGCAGATCAACACAACTGGAGCTGAGGCAGAGTGAAAACACACAAGCGGTTCTAAGCTGAAAGGTGAGAAAAGGAAATGAAAATGTCCTCAGTTGTCCAAAAGCATCTCTGTGGTCCTGCAGGAGGTGGCAGCATGATGTGGCTTTCAGAGGGGCCTCCAACACCTGACATCAATACACACAGCTGGTCGTGAGCATGTGGTTTAGGTAATAACTCTTAGTGTACAGGTTCAGTCTGTTACGTACATATGAGTACAAATGACTCATGACATGTCAAAAATGTTCAGCTGTTCTCCACAGACAAATCAAACTGTCAAATCAAACAATTTCCCACAATGCCAAGGATCCAGTACAGTCGACTGGTACACACTGACTTAAGAACAGATTCCCAATGACTAACATCCCAACAGAATGTACTCTGACCTATGACACTGGAGGAATGCCAAAAACAAAAAAAATAAATAAATCAATTCACATAAGAATCCTGATTCTCATTACTTCGATTAAAAATGTTTAATTTAAAATGTCAAATTGATTTTAAAAAATAAAACAAATCCAATGTTTGTTGGCCTCCATTTTCTATCCATGCAGGACATTCTCTATCTACAGAGGAAATGAATACTGATCTGTTGTGATGAAGAATTATGTACATTTGTATGATTATTCACTAAATAACTACAAAGACTGCATACCTTTAGATTAAAGTATAAATCATTATGAATAATTGTTTTGACTCGAAAATTGTGAATGAAATTGCTGCCCTAAAAGTCAAAATCAAATTGCAAGATAGTAAAAGATTCCACCCCTATATGACACACCTGTACATGCTTGTCCTGAGCTAAATGAAACTAACTCTTCAGTGAACTAGTTCCTGAACTAGAACCCAGGACGTGTTTGTGCGTCAGTGGGACAAGAATGCACTCATTCCCCAGGCAGCTTGTTGGCTAATCACCAAGTCCCTGCCTCTTGCACTCAAATTAGCCAGGAACTACAAAGACACCCACCCAGGTTTTCTCACGTCCAGCTAACACCCAGACTTACTCAACTGGATTATATGACAAACTGCATTCCTAGCAGTGTCATCACATTCTGGCAGCCTTTGCCAATAAAGGAACCACAAATGTGTCCAAATCTTCAGTCTGTGGTTCCTGGAGAGCTGAAGAACAAGAGCTGTCTGTTCTCTGTTGTAATCATCTCAGTGATCTACCAGTAAGCTTCACTTAAAGCCCCCAATTACCCAAGGACTGAAGCAAGGGGTGAATCCTGAAGCATAAAGTCTATGGAAACGCACGCATGCACGCACGCACGCATCCTAAATCTCCTTTAAGAGTTCAGGGGTGTAAACAAATTGGAAGCAGCAGTGGGTTGAGGATAGACGGAGACCCTCAGTATGCTGCCAGGAATTAGCTGAGATTTAGAGTAAAGTAGAAGATCCGAATGAACAGAGCAGGGCGAGGTCCCCCCCTTCTTTACACCAACTGCTTCACTTGTTCTCCTTCAACAGGAAGCTGCAGTTCAAGCTACAGGTGTGGGCTGTTAGTGATCCCTCTCCATCTGCCACCGCAAGCAGAAGCAACGCCTAAAGATTCACTTGAAAATACAGAACTCAGACATCTAGAACCATCTACAGAAAACTGAAAGTCTTGCTTTCATAAGCGTTGTTGCTTCCTTTATTTGTCATAATCAGGACAACTTCAGCATTTTACTTTTAAATATATACCAGAGGAAGTGGGAGAAATTGAATTAAAATCTCTGAAGGGCTCTTTCTCCCATCAATCAAACAGAAACAGTGAGTGAAAAATTGAACAAATCACGTGGTGGATGATACAGCAGTTTTCTGGGTTCATTCTGTTTTCTTCTGAAGCTTTAACTTGTCAAGTTAAACTCACTAATGAAGATTTCTGTCATACTTTGTGTGTGTAGCAAATACAGGAAGAGGATGTTGCTTTCATCACTGTTTTGAAGATGATGTTTGAAGGAAGTCATGAGAAATATAAAAGTATGAAGGATCTTTGTCACTTTGAGAAATGAGGCCAATAAATAGGATTTAATCCAGGCCTACATGGGGCCTAACACAAAGCTCCTGGCTCAGGGAAGTAGAATATACTTCAGTAGAATATGCTTGTCATAGCAGGAGCTCATTTGGTTTGAGGCCCAACACACACTGACATGGAGCAGATCTACCATCACTGCAGCAGTGGGTCTAATTGGCTCAATTACAAAACATCTGCAGAGAAACATCAACCAAAACCAGCTATTACATCCAGCATTCATTTATCCTGTAGAAGATAACCTGGCAACGTTATATCACTATCAGATAAAGTTATTCATAAAATCCCTGGTCCACAGCACATAAAAAATGAAAACAAGCTATTGTTTCAGAATATATCCTGCATCCACCATGTTCTGAGTGGCCAAACTAGTTCTTCTCTGTGATGAACTAGTATGAGTTCATTATAAACACACATTGCTGCAAAGCCGTTATTTTTAGCAGTTAATCTTTAAACTGCTTGACGTCAGAAAAAGTTGTTCTTTCTCTATTAAAACTGAAATAATCACCAACTAAAATCTGGTGCAACAGGAAGGGTGGCAGTAAGTATTAAATCAGACTAAACATCTTGATTTTAACCTTCCAGCTTCTAGATTTTTCTTACCAGGTCATAAAACATTCATTATACACAGATTATCTATCTACTGCTGTCATGATATAGTGACAGTTTGACAAAGGTAAAAAAAAATTTTTTTTTTTCTTTTTTAAGAAAAGTTACATACTGTAGCTTTAACCAGATGCACACCTGTGCATGCATTTCAAAGCAACAAATGAAACATACTGAGACATCATTTAAAAATCATTATGCAGCCAAGATATCAGGAGGAGAACTGAATTCCTCCACAAGTACAGTTCATCTACGGTTCTAAATCTAAGAATCCTTAAGTTGAAAGCCTCATATAACCTTCCTGTTAAACTACATTCACAGATTGAAAATAAAACTATCACACAAACCTCAAGTTCATCTGTAAGTTCAGTCAAGCTGCAGTGAAATGCAGCACAGCCCTGTGGTGTTTGTGTTGTGTCTCATTCATTGCAGTAGTGCCATTATTGAAGCCACTGATTGGCTCTGCTCTGCATAGTCTGCATTTAGGTTGATGGCAGGCAATGGAGCGTATGCTGCCCCTAGAACTTCATGTGGTGTCCTGCAGTCAAATAAAAGTGGTTCTATTTAAGCTCTTTACATGAAAAAAATTCTCAACTACACCGAGATACAAATAGGTTTATTTTGGAGACTTGCCTTGGAGTCTAATGACACTAGAATGAAATGCTTTGGCCATAACAACCATTGTTACATCTGAAGAAAAAAGGGTATCTTTGCAGCCTGAGAACACTCCAACTGAGAAGTACGGGGTGGCAGTATCATGTTGTAGGTATGCTTAGCTGCATGAGGGACTGCTGCTGTGTACAAAAAAGCTGGAGTCCGGTTGGAAAAATCATCTCAAGGCATCACCAAGGAAGTTAAAGCGTGGACCCAAGTGGGTCGTCCAAATGGACACCGTCCACAGCATCGCACCAGATCACTTAGTGAGGGGCTTATGCACAGTAAAGTCCATGTTTTAGAATGAATGTCACAAAGTCCTGATCTCTGGATTATGGGAAATGTGTGAGAAGGAGTGAGGGCTGCTAACCTGTTCTGACAGGAGGAATGGGACAAAATTCCAGCAAACTATTGGGAGAAGTTTGTAGAAGGAAACCAGTAAACGTGACCCAAGTCAAACAGTTTGAAGGGAAGTCTATCAAAAACCAAGCTTTTGACATCACCTTTCCTGTTTTTCTGACATCGCAATCCTTAAAGTCACTTTTCAAAGAGCTTGTAGCTAAATATGTATATTGTATGTTAAGTGGTAAAAAAAATAAAAAATGGAAAGCATTTAGTAATTCTAACTGATCTGAAAAGGAAATGTTTAATCGCAAGTAATGTCAAACAGAAACTACCCTTTATTAAAAGTTTATATGAATATTAACTGCATTTTTATATTTGTGTAAGATTCCATGATAATGTAAAACCATGTCAGCCATGTTAGTTAATTTATATTATTCTCATCTGAATCCGTCAAAAACGGATTTTCATCCGAGAAAAACGTTTTTTACCATCAGATTACTATCTGATGGTAAAAAAATAAAAATCAAGACCAACAGTTAGCTTCTAACTGTTGCAAAAAACATTTTATTCATTTTCCAATAAACATGTTGGTTTGGCTATAGATTTATTTCATATCGCAATGAAAAGATACACTTATACTTTGCAGCTCAAACAACAACACATCTGGGTGCGTTTAGTTCCAAAGTTTTGACTTCAATCATGGTCACAAATGAGATTAAGTGGTTGCGGTCCTGGAACCTAACAATAATTATGCAGAGATTACACAAACCGTCTCCTCGTTCTTTATAGCAGCAGCTATCCTTTAATAATGCAGTCAGTTTGTAGAACTTCATGTTCAGAAATAATATTCAGACTTTTGATGGGAAAGCTTCGATGGGAAATCAAAATCAGTAACGTTTGATGCAGAAGAAAGCCTGACTCAATATAATACAGACAGATTATAACCTGGAATACATGCAAATATTTCCAGTCTGTATCAGCCTCACCTTATTAATTACTATGTTGCCCAGTCGGCTGCAGGACATTAGAGAAACATAATGAAAATGTTATAGGAAAATATTGCCTCAATCTTGTCTGTTGCAATAGATAGGTGCCTTGCTGTTACCATAGCACCCAGGTTGGATACTGATACACTCTAGTGTCAGAGTAAAGCAAACCTCATTAAGCTTTAGCTTCATACAATAAAACTGAAATGTTTCATTATCATGACAATATAAATCCAGAGAGACAGAGAGAATGACAAAACTGCAGTAGGTGAGACAGAGACAAGTGGACAGCAGCCCTCCATGAGTGTCTCTACCTGGACAGTCTTTTTAATCCTGTGGGAAGGACCGGGATACTCTGGGGAGTATAGGTCGGTGAGAAAGAGCGAGTTGATCAGTGTGGACTTCCCCAGGCCAGATTCTCCTGCAAGACAAAGAACAGGGACAGAGTGACTGGTTTGGTTGGGAGAGAGCAGAAGAATGCTCCACTGGGTTTCTAATCGCCTTCTTCAGGCCAAACTGACACAATCTGCAGATGTTTATCATCTCCATTTCTGCTGCAGTCTTCTGCAGCCAGACATTCTTCACATGTTTCAGATTCACACAGGAAATGACCCCTCTGCACCCCCCCACATCTCCTTCTTCTTAAATAAGCAACTGATAACATTAGGCAAGGAAAAGACAGACAGGATGGAAGGGCTGTCTGTGAGTAAATTATTTTCCTGTTCGCATTTCAGCAATCTAGCCGGAGAATCTCAGGGAGAGGGAGGAGTCAGCCGCATAGAGACGATCCCACAATCTGTTAGCTGTCCTGAAGTATGTTAGGGGACAGAGTATGATCAGATGCATAATATTTTGAAGCAGCTGCAGTGGAGATAAACATAGTGACACATAAAACCTGGAGAGCATGGCGGTGGTAAGCCAATCGCCTCAGCAGGGCGTCCCGGGTGGAGCGCAGGGCGAGCTGCTGAACAAAAGCTCTACTGTGAGCAGAGGAGCAGCCAGAAAGCAGCCTGGCCTGGGAGCCAACAGGCTGCTGCTGACCTTTACAAGTGGTCAGTCTGCGGCCAACAGGGGCCACAGCTGCCAGCAGCTCAGCCCATCAACACCCCATGAACAGTGAAAATAAATGGGAAGATGAGGAAAAAAACAAAAACAAAAACAAAGGAATCTTTCTCTAACCAGCCCAGAGTTAGAAATACTTTCAAGAAAGGGCAGTCACATTTATCTTCCAGCAGAGTGGCTCAGAAATGACAACTGGCTGCTGATCAAACAGTCAAAATGACTAAANAAAATGACTTCACACACTGTGGACTGATAAAGGACCAAAGAGACATTTTGTGTTGGAGAAAAATGAATTAAATGTCACATCTGAGACAGATATGAGGAGGTTTACTGAGCTCCTACTAGGAGCTCAGGAAAACTAACCTGGGTGTCAGTGAGGTGAAGTATGGGGCCACACAGAAAGACATGGAAGGCGAAAGGTGATTTGTGAAGGCAGACAGATATCTGGTCGTCTGGATTTTTTTGTTTTTTGTCATGATAACTAAGTTTGTTGAGCAATTAATTGTTTCAAAAATTATTGCGATAAACAACAATATTGTTGAAGACCGTTTTAAGTTGATGTAATGGTAATGACATATGCAATAATGTCATGACAGCACATCCTGCTAAAAATAAAAACACTTTATTTTCAAAAGAAATCTTAACACTAGAACTGGTAAACAAATTTAACAAAACAACCAAAAACAAAAATGAAATGGACTCTCAGTCTCCGTTAACAAAAGATGCACTTGAATAAAAACTGAACACAACATAAAAACAAAGTGGAAACAACATTTCAACCAACAGAGTACAGATTATGAAGTCTGCATACCATATTGTCCTTCAATAATCATTAGATTTAGATAGAGAAGATGGGCATATATGACTACCTGATGCAATAGTTCACTCCTCCCTTACACTAAGGAAATGAGGAAGGGAGAAGTCAGGAAAGCCAGAGTAAAGGCTGTTTTCATCCAGTGTCATCAGTAGAAAGAGAAAAAGGCAGGAAGAAATGATAGAGATAAATTAAAATGAGGTTGATAATTTTCAGTTATGCGATTTATTTTAAGTTTATTGTTTATCGCGACATTTTTTACATCACCTCACCATTTTACCTGCAATGGAAACAACAGCCATTGGTCTGATCTGAACCAATCAGAGTCTAGAAACTATGCTAACTCTGCTAACTGCCAAAAAAGGTATTCTGATCATCCATACGATGACAGCGTATTTGGGCTACTGAATGTAGAAAAAAAAAAAAAAAAAAAGAGATCAAAATTAATTTAATATTTTTACAAGAAAGAGATTTAATATTCTCTGATGGTGAAAAGTTATAAAATTTAAAGAGAAAAAAAGGATCATTTTCCATGATTAGAGGCATGAATCCACAACTGAGACATTCACTGATATTATAAAGTCTGACTTTTGCATCAAAAATGCCAGATGACTTCCAACACTGAGGTGGTAAATTTATGAAATGTTAACGACTTCTTCTGGTAGGGTCAGTTTAATATGGATATGTTTTGTTAAAAATTATAAACCCTAAATGAAAAGATCATTTAGGGTTTGATATTAATATCTGTTTGTTGATCTGAAATATTTAAGAAAGAAAAAATAATAAAACAGAAAAACTGCTTAAGAAGCAGATCAATTTTTACAGCCCTCCATGCGACCAGTTGACCCCCGTCAGTTCATTGCTTGCAATTTTTATATGAAGAACATTTTTGATTTTCTCCCATCACTCTGTGTCCTGCAGGAGGAGGAGCCATCTCAGAGAGCTGCCTGCAAACTGAGGCTCACTTCGCAGCCAGCTTGCCTCCTTTAAAGGAAATTTCCAGCAGCTGTGTAAACCATGTGGGTTTATCCCAAAGCCCTGTTTGCTATTCAGCAGGATGGTGGAGGGAAAGTAGGAAAATCCTGCCTCATGAGGGAGGGACTGCACTGATTCACTCCTCTTCTGTAACATACAGGTGATGTAAAGATGCTCCAGTGGTAAATGGAAGGGAAACTTTGAGTGTTTAACACAGTAAGCTGTGACCTTTTCCCCACTGCATTTACAAATGCCACTTTCCATTCAAAATATGCAAGAAAAACTCTGAAGTGGTAGAAATCAGTAACAGCAAAGGCATCAATTTGTGTCATTTAAGTGATGCAGTAACAAAACTGTCAACTAGGAAACAAATGCACTCCAGGCTCCAGCTGCAGTGGCCAACATCTAGGTCAGACTCTGTCAACATGGAAATCACTGCCAAATATTGACTTTGACTAACAAATGGCTCTGTCCCACTTACATTTGTTGGCTCAGCCAAAGCTCAGCACTGAGAGAGTAAATATGTTGGAACCCTTACAGCTTGGAACAGTGATTCTATTAGCAGCAGTGGATTTAAGCACACCTGCAGAACTTTATCATTCCCTCCAGGATGTCACGAGGTGTTTTTGTGATTGCTGCAGCCTAAAAGTGCAGATTTTGCTGCACCTCTGAAAAATGTGTAGTCAAAGTCGTGATTTCACTGCGACCGCAACATGTTTCCAATGGGAATGTTTTCAGGAGTGACATCTCTATTTGTGAGGCTGTGATAGGGCTGTCATGCACTCACAGCCCTACGGCTAGCTAAAAATATGTAATACAAAGCTTTTACCATCACTTTTATCGTTATCACAATATTACCAGAAAATATCATGGACTAAATAAGTCAATTTAGCCAAGCCCTAATTCAAGGTTGTGATCAGAAATCCAGCCTATACAAAGGGGAATAGACCCTGAACATGGAACAATAAAGAAAACTCAGAAACTCTGAATGAAAATCATACATATCCATGTTCAAGATGAGGACTCCATGATCGTGTCCTAGCAGCTTCATGGTCCTGTGTTAAACAGCTGCTAATATTATTAAACTCTAAGGTTCCTAGTTTTGCAGCCGCCTGGAGAACATTTCTCAGAAAGAAAACTGAACTTTGTCCCTTTCACAGTAGTATTTTCCCCAAACTGAAAGAACCAAACAGAATTTTTAAATGTATAAAAAAAAATTACTTGAAACAAGAAGTGAGTTTTTGCCACAATTTATGGTTTCTGGAATATTTTCCTCAGAATTTCACAACATCTCATAAAGCCCACACCCATCAGGTCCCAGCAGAGCTGATGTTCAGGAACAGTTCCTTCAATGGTGAACACACACATCCTTCATATATTCTGACAGGTATGTGACTTTTCTAATAACTCTGCTGTTCATATTACATGCTGCTCATAAAACAACAACATGTGTCATGAGAGAACAGCAGGGGAAACTCCAGAGCTACATACACAAACAGAGGGATGAGTTCCATTAAGACCAGATTCTTAACCCTGAGGCAACAGGCTACTGGAAGTCCTGGGTCTTTAACACAGGATGTGACATCGTGTGGCCATTCGGGGCCGTTTCCTATTCAGGTAGCAGCACATAACAGGAGAGAAAGGAAAGGCCAGACAGGAGGACCTCCTGTTGAATAAGCTGACCAGACGTTGACTTTCAGAGCATGAATGGAATGACAGGAAGTCTCCTCCCTCCACATAATTTAAATGAGACGGATAATCACATACACAAAACACACACACACGCACATAAACTCATGTCTTTCTATATTCACAAGGACTTTGCATTGACTTTGTATCATTTCTACAGCCTAAGCCTGACTCTTACCCTAAACCCCAACCATTACCAGTACATGCCTAACCCTAAGTCTGTCCTAAACTCAGTTCAAACTCAGTTCTAACCTAACCTCTAATCCAGGGGTGGGCAATTCCAGGCCTCGAGGGCCGGTCTCCTGTAACTTTTAGATGCATCTCTACTTCAACACACCTGAACCTCACCGCACATCACTGCATGAGATGTGTACAATAAGCCCAGTATTTAGGCTTCCTCACTACCAAATAGGCCACAGTCAGCTGTTAGCTACACTATAACAAAGTAGAGGTGGGTGAGTGGAAGCAACAGCCACTCAGCCATCAACTGGTCGGCCATGTAAAACCAGAGAGTGGGTCAGTGGATGCTGAGGCACATGGAGCACACAGGCCAGCTGCTACTGTCCCTCCAACCTCCATGCAGTCTTCAGATTAGCTCAAGAATAGTTAATAGAGACCTTTTTGGAATGACTTTCATCCAGTTTTTGGTAGAAAGAGAAAAAAGAAACAACAAATCATGCCAATGAAAATTATTGAGTTTGAATACAATTAATTGATTTATTGATTATTGTGACAGGCCAAAAGGGCGTGGTTTAAATTCACCGGACAAGCATCATGCGTTATTGTCCATTTATCATTGCTGAGGCGAACTGCTCAATATGTCATGATACTGTCATAGGTCTTATGGCCCAGCTCTACTCTGTGGGGAACAAACAGCTGCAAAGGTTGTTATCTGAGCCACAGGCTGACTTTCTGTTTGCAGCTGTTCGTGTTGCAAATCACATAGAATCATATGTCACAATAAACACAAATCATTCTGTGATATTATTTTGGTCATATGCAGAAACATGTAGACAACCAAACACAAATGAATATAGATGTACTCACCCACAACCATCAGAGTGAACTCAAAGCCTCTCTTCACTGATTTCCTGTAAACTTGGTTGGGTAGATTAGCAAAACCCACATAGCCCTCTAGGTTCTTCTGTTGCTGTAGATTGAATTTACACACACACATTTAAATTTTTTTCCAAAGCCAAAAACTACAGTTGACAAAATGATCAGACATTCAAAAATCTCAAGGAGCGTTTCATACAGATGACACTTAATTTTGTCATCTGTATAATTGTTAAATAATTAGTAAAGACCTGGGGCCTCATGCATAAAAGAATGTGCAGTTTTCACACAAAAACATGGAGTACGGAAAAATTTAGAAGAGTGCGGCGCACAAAAAAAATGGGATGCATAAAGCCGTGCGCACGCATGTGGCCGCGCACCTTTCCTTTATAAATCCTAATTTGCAGGAAATAGAGCGCAGCTGCTGGTCTGCAATGTCGCCACCCATAAATACATATGTAAATTAGTATAAATACCCAGAAGTCTGCCACTAGTGAAGCAGTAACCATGGCGACGTCCTTGTTTGTAGTAGTATGAATATCTATAATAATTATTATATATTTTATTTAAAAGGTGTTTTCAGGACATAAGGTCACCTTACAAAAATAAAAATAAATTTTAAAGAAAAAAATAAAATCCAAATTAAATACATAAATAAATAAATTGTGAAAATGCCCGTTTGAACAGTAGCACGTTCAGCCGGGATTTAAAGACAGACCGGGTCAAAGAGTCCTTTCAGTGGGGAATGCAGACGTTTATTCTAAATAGTAGAATCAGGTGCATAAGTTGTACATTTGCAGAATAAAGATGCTTTCTGTCCAGAAAGGCGCATTCACCAAGCTGGCGGCTCAATGACTGCAGTTGGACCGGTACCGGTACAGCACGGCTCCTTCTTTAAGTTTTGCTCAGAGCTCCAAGATGATCAGTCTGGATTAATCCAAGCACTAATAAACCATCATCAACAGAAGATAAACATGATCTCTGAACACACGCTCCCTCTGAATCCTTCCATTGGCGATGTTCTCCATCAGAGCCAAAACGCTCCACAATGCGGCACATTTTTGCGCAGCTACGTGCATACGGGATTGTCTACACACCTTAATCACCTTAAAAAATAATCAAACTTGTTTGGAGTTAATCTGCTGATCCAACCCTGTTTTTTGTTTTTGTTTTTTTAAATTGAGAATGAAATTACCCCATAGATGCATTTCATGCGCTTCAGCGCACAGACCAACGATTTACATCTTTATGAAACAAAAACTGAGGAAAAGTATTATTTACATTCGAGTGAGGTTTTCACATCCTTTTATTTTCTTTATTTTGTGTATGTGTTACTTTATTGTCTGGGGGATAAATGCGGTTCAGTTTCATTGTTTACTTTTAAGCAATAAAAAAATTAAATCATGAAAAACCCATCGGGTTTGATGCTTCTTGGTCTAAAAAACACTGAATGTAGTCAGGTTTCAGTGTATTTAGGTGAGTTTTGACGCTTTGTAGTTTGATATTGTTCACAGAAAAAGTTTGCATGGCTGCCGCACATTTTCACGGCAGCGAAAAAGTGTGAGTATATTTACGCACACTTTGACGCAAAGTTAATTTTTATACATGCCGACTTGTGTGTAGAATATGGCGCCGCACATTTTTTGTGCACATACACGTTTTATGCATGAGGTCCCTGCTCTTACACCAACACAAAGCTGAAGATGATGGCAAACTGGGGAAAAAAATGATGCTCTTTAATAAATTTGTCACCATCAGAAATGTGGTCTCTATGGTTCTGTTTGTTCTCTAACAAAGTCTGAGGTCAGAAACAGAACAGCCAACTGGATAATTAAATTGTATCCAGTTAGACTCTATTTACGTATTGGGAGTTGATTGCACTGGACTTTTAACAATGGGTAAAGGTGGATAAATACAAAAATACAAATGCATGCCACACTTTTCAATGTTTCTTTACCAAAAGACAACAAAACACTAAAACCATGTATTCTATTCCATCCACCATAACATTTGAAAACTTTTACAAAGTAGTTTTGGGGCAGGTGATCTTTGATCTCACTGAAACAAGAGTGATGTACTTACAGCTGGTTGGAGAGCAGACAGATGGAGAGCAAGGCAGCAGTGAAGGTGGCAGATCCAGGACGCATAAAAACAAGAACAATGGAAAGAATTAGGACAACAAATCGTCTTTTATCCTTACTCTCTGTGAGCACTTATAAATATTTCTACAGAATTTGATGCATGTAGCAATAATGTTTTTATTTCTTTGTTTTTTTTTTTTCTTTTTTACACACTAGTTAAATTGACACAAAGTTATGACAGTATGAGACATAAAGCTCCTCCACTTCCTCCCTGTGCTCCTACTGAGCATTCCTTTGACTTGTTAGAGCAGAGACTGATGAGCAAGACGCTGTGGAATATTGTAGATTAATTTCTAAATGCAACAAGACTTCATACTGTATATGCAAATATGGCACTGTATTTAGAACTATTCTATGAATGTAGCTCTAAGACAAAACATAAAATGTTTTGTTCTGGTATCACAGCTATAAAAAGGATGTCATACATTCACACTGAATTAAATGAAGCACTTTGGTTTCTGCTTTCCGGTGTTTTTGCATGACTGCAACACTTTTAACTCATTTCTAAATTGAAACTCAACCACTTTTAGAACAGCCTTTCTACCTGACAGCTTCAGAGTGCTTACTGTGGCCCTCTCCACACTGCTTCCTGTTCGTTACTCATAGTTTAAACTGAAACTGCATGCAAATACCGCAGAGAGAAGCACATTTCTACAAAAAATAAGAATGAAGACACAGCATGTTCTCCTGTACCTAATATGACTGAAAAGTTCAGTTTACATTCACAAAGGGTTTGATGAGAAGCCTCCATGTCTGCAGCGCAGCAAGCTGCTGTCTGTAACCATCTGTTACAGTTTGGCGAGTTTGGTGAATGTCATCCAAGTGAGTGTGTGAGCTGACTTGTTTGTTTCAGCAAAGCTGCACAGCATCAGCAGCTCCCACTGACATGTTAACCAGAGGAACACATGGGACGTGCTCCTGAGCTAAGATTTTACCACAAAAATTAAATCAGCGCAGGAAGGCGTTGAGGCCGTACCAGAAAGCAAGGTGCACTCTGCTGAAGAAGCGGAAACTATGTGGGAGGGCAGTCCCGGAAGCCTGAGTCTGAGTCTGCCTGGGTTCAGCTCCAGAGAGCAGAGGGCTGCAGCAAAGAGGAGAGAGATTCTCTCACACACACCAACCAGCTTCCCACGGCCCTGACACAGCTCCAGCATTCCACACATCTCTGGAGGTTCATCCAAACCTCTCAGCCCATCCAACACACTCTGCTCCAAAGAACCACCCAGAATTCCTCAACCGCATTTTCATCCTAACATGGGAATAAAAACAGGAGATTCTCCAGGAAATGTATTTGATGAATCTCCTACAGCAAACTTCGGATATCCTGAGCCTGTCCTGGGGCAGGAAATATCCCCACAGATAGGCCTGGACAATAAATCTATAAAAATATATATCGCAATAACATTTAATATATTGAATATTGACTGCACAGCCTTATGGGGGTTGTAGGCAAAGATCAACCTCTCACTCCCAGCTAAGAAAGGTTAGTGGCATCAACTAACTCGCGCACTCTTTGGTTACCTAGCAACAACCTGTTGAGTAACTTGCACAGCAGCAGTTTCAGGTTTTACCTCAGAATTGCTTCAAAATATATTTTAAAAAATGGTGTGGAGAGAAAACTGTGGATAAACAGGAAAGGTCAGGCCACCAGTTTGTCTGCATTTCAGATATTTAAAATAATCAGTCGCGCTGAGCTTTTCACATGTTGATTTTCTGAGCCGAAAATGATTGTTTTTGGCTCAGATGCATCCTTTGCTATGCATGATCAACATTGATCATTAGCTCAATATTACATTGAGCTAATGGTCAATGTAATTGGATTCTAGGTCTAGAATGCTGTTTCTGCATCCTAAATAAAATATTTATTTTCTTATTACATGAGGAATTAAATTATTTGTTTATTTGCATTTTTATGTATAATGTTATATGAAATAAGCCAGTTAAAAGGGATAGCCAAATTTTTATCCAAGTTAATCAATTAACCATCAAACTAACCAATAGAATCACTGATTACTAAAATAATTGTAAGTCACAGCCCTAAAGAAATCCAAACATGACCAGAAATGAAGAGAACATGATCCACACCCCAGCCGGTGTTTGGAGCTATAATTAGGTAAAGTGCTGTACCTTGCAGAGATCCGCAGACCTGTAAAACATGTCACTCGTGTTTGCATACCAAAACCATTTCTCTCATTATTCTGGCATGATTCATCGAAAAGCTCCAACACTCCCAGTGTTGTTGTGTCTCAACTGCTGGGTGTTGCAGAATGAACCAGGGTGAGCATCGCGTAGCTGTTGTCAGCCACAGATCATCATGCCGAGCTGGATGAGTCTGATCAAACATGTGACCATCCAGACTCTTTTCTACATTGCTATGGCCAAGAAACTTAGGGATTATCTGTATAAAACATTTGTATGGATTCTTTGTTTTAATAGAAAAAACTGGAGCTAAACACTGGACTGAATTCCAATTTAACAAGATTAAAAATCTAACAAATGTAAACAAGACTCTGATCTGCTAAGCCTGCATCATATCTGCTGGGTGGAGGAAATCTAATGTAGATGTGAACCATCCTGTTACTGCATGTAAAGACAGAAGAAATTATCTCTGATGCACAGAGACATTATTACACTCCAACAACCAGAGCATAGCGGACCCGAACTAGCTCAGTGGACCCGGCTCAGCGGACCCGACCCGGCTCAGCCACCACCTCCTTTTGGCATTAGCCCGCCGTGTCACCTGATACTCCGTGTGTAGCTGGCAGGAGGCCTGACCTATTCATCTGTACTATCAGTCCACACACACACAGACACAACACACACACAGCATGCTGCTTGGATCCAGCTCTGTTTTCCATGATATAACTGGGTATTTATTCTCCTCCATACTGTGGCTCAGAATTGCTCCTTCTTTTTACTCCTAACAGCATTTTAACTGAATCATTTGATGAATCAATGCCATTGTCTTTAAACAAAAACAGAAACCTTTGTTGCTGTCATTTGAGTAATGCACCTGACCTGACATCACAGAGACTTGCCCCAGTGCAGCAGACTGACCTGTTTCCCCACATGGTTTCACACCACACACTCGGTTCTACCTGACAAATTCTACGCTTCACTACCTATAACCAGCAGGGCGGCTGCACTTGTTAAATGAATGTCTGGTGCTTCTCTAGTAATACACATCTGCAAACAAAAAATGTCATGGTTTCTTGCTTCATGGTGGCGGAGTTAGCATGTTTAGCAATGTGTAGCTGCTTCACAAAGAAGACATGGATAGTAATAGGTACATGGGATATTATGCAGAACAGGAAGGAAGCCATCTGATGGACGATGCTTGGTCAACACGGTCGCTTACAAGCAACAATTTTAATACCACAGCAGTAGGAACGTAAGAGACAAAAGTTACTAATTGACAAATAATTATAATCAAATGTTTTTTGGGTTTTTTTGCTCAAAGCAAAACCAACATTCTTGAGGGACTCCTGAACACCACAGTGTAAGTGTTCCTAGTCACTGAATTTTAACTGAACAGAAACCAATGCAATCCATCCAATAGACACCGTCTATCAGGCTGGTCAACAACACCTGTTCCATCAAGTATGCAGTTTTCTCAACACCTACATGGCAGAATTGTGTTCATCTGGTTAGGAACACGAAACAATTTCCATCCAACTGTCATGTGAATTTTGAGCAGAGTTATAAAATTTTACAAAAAAGAAAAAAAAAAAAAGCTAATTAGTTACGTTTCCTGGCTTGCAGTGAATCAACCTGGCAACACAAAGTGTAACTACACTGATGACACTACGCATGGCTGTAACAAATAAGTAAATGTTTGCAAAGTCAGAACTTATTCACCATAGAAGTCTTATCCAGGTAAAACTGAATATATATATTTCAGGTCATGAACAGACCTAGTTAAGGTTCTAACTTTAACCTAATTGAGATGTTGACCTTAGCAGGCATATCATACTTGAGAACCCTTCAAAGCTGTTGAATTAAAACTATTCTGCAGAAAAGAATAGACCAAAATTACCCCAGAGTTATATAAAAAAAAACAATTTCCAATTCAAAAACACTTGATAGAAAGATTGACTTGTACAAGCTTCACACTTTCACAACAGCAAGCAAGAACAGACAAACCACTTGAAATCTGAAATTTCTAAATATTTAAGTTACCTTCACCTGCTAATAAAAAAATGTTTGATGAACTAAAACAACACAAAAAGCAAAACCTGTAAGGGAGAAAATACTTTATAACAGAATGATATTTAAGTCTTTAATGGCTGGGCTTAGCCCCCTGTGTTTAAGGATCCTAGCACAGCCTCTGGATCAAAGCATTAGACACGGATACCGCTGAGAACAACGCTGCTTCCGCACATTGCTAAACTTACTCCAGTCTGTGGATCCTGACAGCTCTTCTCAATTATTAAGTCGAGTTTGACTTTATTTCCAACAAATGGCCATTGTTACAATAAACCAAGACGGAAAATAATACTTCTGAATGGACGGTTCGTGTGAACTCCGATTACTTAAGGTCTAAAAAGCAGTGACGGAACTGTTTCTAACACGAAGAGAGAGCAGCAGGAAACTGTAGTTGCTTCTGACATGTTGCCAAACAGCGATACATGCCAATAATTTCTACATGTCTCACTAGCATGTCTGTTTAGCAGCATTAAGCTGAAGTAACGACAACTAACGTATTCTCCAGCATTTTGTTCAACGAAGTTAGGAAACAGCTCGCTAAGGCGCCAGACACTTCCAAAAAGTCAGTCCTAAACAAAGCTCCAGGGCAAAAAACAGCTTTCCAAAGCTGAGAAAACTCACCCATTATGCCGCCGTTCCCCTCTGCTTCACCAGCCAGGACTTCTGAGCTTGACATTCCCTCTGGAAGAAAAAAAAACTCCTAACAACTCACTGAACCAGTATGAGTGGCACGCTCGTACTACGCCAATTGCTGTACATAAAGGACGTGATTCACACGAGACAGTCAAAGCAAAAATGCGTACGCGCTCAAGAAAGTAACAGCGGCAAGATATCGCGAGATTTTTATGGACCCAGATATCACTTTAAGAAACCCCACAACTAATATTAGTTCAATAGGGTGATAAACATAGCTAAACTAAGGCACTGGGAAACTGGTAAAGTTTGCACAAATGTTTTCATAAGATTCTGGCTAATCTGGAGAAAAAAAATAAATAAATCTATTCATCATCGCCATCTAGTGGCCTTTTCCATTACATACAAGAAACACTATTTTCTCATGTTTCATGAAGGAAACTGGTACAAACTTTACCTGCTCTTGGGAATCATATCTTCTTTTCTCAACAAAGGTTTCTCATTTCACAGAATTATTATTATTATTAATTGTCAGGGGGAAAAAACATCTGTGAAAGTGATAGAAAACCTGTTTAAGTATAAAAATCTGGAAATTTAAGTGATTAAAATGTAGAACATAAGGGCTGAACCAATACCAGTGATCACAGGAGCTCTAGGACTTCTGAGGAAAGGACTTGAAAAATTCACCAACAGGATCATTGATCGGCATCATCAGTATCCATAAGATCCAGAAGATTACCCTCATGGGAACAGCACATTTACTGCAGACGGTGGCATCGTTCCTTCAGGGCTCTCAGCTCTAAAGGATATAAAAAGAAACAGCATATAGAAGAAATAGTAAAAATAACAACAACAAATCTCACAGTAGATTTATTTGAAAGTAACCAAACATTTATACCACTTAATGGAATACACAGTATACTATAAATATATTACATGCAGTATTTATTCTGTATAGCTGAAGACATCATGTTTAACTTTTTTTATTGAAGAAAATAAAGATTGTGGCATTAATGAGCTGCAGATTATTAGAATGGATTCTCTGTTTTAAATGATAGAAAAACAGTCAAAGAGCTTTGCAGACATGAGCTGTCCCACGCAGTGAGGGAGCAGTAAAATCAATCGCCCAAACCTCAGCAGCACCCTTTCAGCATTAGATGGAGCACGAAAGCCTCTGGCTGTGAAATCAAATGAAATGGAGTGCGACAAAGAGGAAAATGAGCTTGTCGCATCATGTTATATAAAGATGGAAGCTGATGTTGTTGCTCTAAGCCTCACTGTAGCTGTTGAACACTGACAGCTTAGACACTGCAAGATTATACAATATAATTACATTTACAAAGTACATCTTTCATTACTTCATTTTCTCTTGTGTTGTGGTAAAAATATTTCTCTGAAATCTCTGCAACACGTTACAGTTAAAAGCGAGTGTTTCGTCAATAAAAAATAACTAACATGCATGTTTTTGTCAATACAAACATTCAGTGGGTGTAGAAAAGTACTCTTAAAGTCAATATGGAAAATATAATAAATAAGACACCATTTATTTGTAAGAGTTTGTCACTGTGGTCAAATTATTCTAGCTGTGCTCTTGCTTGTTAACAACTGCATGTTGAACTGCAGACAATAAGATTAACTAATGTTTTGTAATGCAAAATAAGCTATTTTAATAAGCTATAACATAATAATAATAAACACTACATTTTTCTGTAAAAACAATATAAACTTTGAGGCAAAGTCAGAGTTGTCCACAATCACAAGTGAGTTTGCCCAACACACTCACAAGAAAGCAAAAGCCACTCACTTCTGCATGGGAGAAGTTTCTTCCCTTTGCGCCCATTCAGATGAAGTTCCTTTTCTGTATGTCTTAGGGATTATATAATATTTAGTGAGAAGGAAGGACAAGATAGTAAGCTCACTTTAAATGAAGGATGTGACTTTACCTGTCATTAATCTTAGAAAGCAAATGTTTATCTCACAGCCTCAGTGGCCTGTTTACACTCAAGCACTTTAGAGCAATAAATCTTGTTAAACGTCATAAATCAATACAATACACTGTCAGAAGCAATATTTAAATTGTCTTGTCCTAATTAATTTACTCTGCTCAGATACAGCTCTTACTTTAGTCCTTCTTAACAAAGAACTTGAGTCAAGAGGACTTTAGCAGCCTTTGTCCTCCTTAACAAAGAGGGGGTCATAACAAAGCCATGACTAGCAAAACCTTAGTTGGCTGAATTACAGATTAGCTATGATTAGCTAGTCATGGCTAAACTAAGGTAGCCATGACTGGAGGGGAGCCTTTGCAGTGCAGTGGAGAAAACCATTTGCAGTTAGCTACTTGGCTAGTGGCTGAGGAAGC
>NW_015113856.1:239648-247649 GCF_001443285.1 Poecilia latipinna | reverse complement strand
GTGTCCTCGTCTTGGAGCAAGACAGTGGCAGTTCTGGTTGGTAGGACAAGCAACAGCGGCAGGGCAGCATGTGTGGAGCCTTCGTCTCTCTGTGGACGGTGAGGCGGCTTCTGTAGGGCGTGAGATCTAAGAACCAAAAGTCTCTTTGTTCCCTGTATGTATTTCAGATAACAAAGTCAATGATTTGCAGTGACCATCCAAAACATGGTCACTGATCTTAGTTCTAGAGAAAATGAATGGGACAGAGATGAAAAGCTGTGTGTGATTAAGGAGGCCTTCAAACCTCATCCAGTTTCAACAAAACTCTTCCAAAATATCATGAGGAGCTTGTGGAAGGAAAAGCAAAATATTTTAACCAAATTAGACAGTTTAAAAGGCATTTCTATGAAATATTCAGGAAATGTAGCTCAATGCATTTTGATTTAAAGATAGTAATAAAATAATACTGTCTATCATCATTCTGACATTCAGCAATAGAAATGATGTAAATAGGAACAAATCTGAGTCAAAATGTTTGCCGTGGACATATGGATCCTGATATGAAATAATGCTTAGAAATTAGGAATGTGTCTGTTCTACATGTGGTTTTATGAAGCTATATGCTACAAGTACCAAATTTGTGCTTTTAATTAGTGTGATGCAATCATTTATTCTATCAGTCCCTTCACATTAATGACGACAACTGACTCTCTGGTACTTCACTATCCATCATTCACAGTGGCATTTTGTCTACACAAGATGTCAGTGTGGCCCTTGTAATAAAGAAACCAGCAGGCTGATGTGGTGTATTTAGTAATGGCATGGCTGTATAGAAAAACACACAACTCATAAATGATTGACTGGAAAATCAAAAATCTGAGTGACGAATGATAATTATGAATGAAAGTGTTTAATGTATTGTAGATTACCACCACCGTGAAGCACCATCAGATTTAAAACCAGCACTCAGATGAAACAGCTGTAGAAAACAAACTATCTGTCATCCAAATCATCTATCCTGAAATCTAATTTCAGATTGAGAAAAGTGAATTATTATTCCACATCTTCACACAATTCTAATTTCAACAGCATGGAAATGTCCTTTCTAAAGCATTTAGCATCTTATTGACTGAAACTGGAACTCATATGCCTGTCTGTGCACATATTGAGCAAATTACTCAATATGTGCAAATAGTCTGTTTTATTTCAGGTTTTTTATTAAGCAGGGGTAGAGTGTTGAAACAAATGGAAGCTTCCCTCTGTTTTTCATCAACAGTGTTTGTCACAGTTCAACAACAGACAATTGTCCGTTTGCCAATTTTTGTGCAAATTCCTGACTGCTCATTTTGTGTGCTGTATCTGTTTACTGTCTCTTTGTAGCAGGGTGTTTGGGAAGAGAATGTCGACACTCGCTCATGCACAAGCTACATGGATAGTCTGTGTGATTGGTATGAACAAGAGAATTATGTTTGGAGGTGGTGAATGAGATGGCTGTCATCTCCAGTAGGAGCTCATTAGGAAAGAAAAGAAGCAGTTTCTCCCTCTCAGGAAGGAACACAGAAATGTGGCTCACGATTAACTCTAGATTTTTGCCTTAGTAAGAGAAAATGTTAGCAATTTATAAGACAGATCAGTATGTACAGGGTACCTAAAGTGGACATATAAACAGAGAGTAGCACTTCATCTGACAATGCAGGTCAGTCACTTTAGGATTTTCTAAGTTACCCAAAAGGTAATCTGTAGGTGCCCGTTGAATGCACACATAGATTATAAATAGAGTCGCCTCATAATCCAGCCTTGTCCCTATTGGCAGCCCTGCACTCAATGTGTGGAGAAGCATGGAGGTGATCAAACATTTGTTGTAACTTTTAAGCAAACTTGCAAATATTCCTGGAAGTACTCTTTGCATTTTTCCATTGAATAACCACATGAATCCCCTTTAACCCTGCGTTATCATTGCACAAACAAAATAGATATCCTGTGAATATTACTCTATCATAACAATACCTCCAAGGTACCTCATCCAAAGGGATTCCTGTAAGTATCTAGAAAGTTTCTTGGACCATGTAGGCACCTTCTAATTAATTCTCAATGTGAAAATGTTAAAGAAAAGCAATCAGGTGGGAGGGGTCAGTTCTAGCTAAGTATGTGAAGGTTCTGTAAGTAACCTGTAAGTTCCCTGTTGGTTCCCTGAAATTTTCTTTTGGGCGTCCTGAAAGCACCCTGTGGCTACCTTGAAAAAACCATTTGAGTCATGCCACTAAGATAGCAGGATTTATTCTGTAATAAAAACATTTATTTTCCCCTTACCAGCTGATATCTAGCTTTTAAAAAAAATAATTATTCCCTCTGGTTCTGGATGCTGTGCAGCACCTTTGGACAGCTGTTATGACAAGAGGACTGTTTCATTACCAGAAGCAGCTGATTAACATCTCAAACATTCAAATAATACCTCAGCTACAGTCCTAATTTACAAACAAGCTCAGATGGTGATGTTATGGATGCAGAGAAAAGGCGAATAGGAGAAGCTCAAAACTATCATCTCCATTGATTCTGACCATTTCTGTTTGTTATTTAGAGTGGAAGTTATCACTAAAAGCTACATTAATGAGAACACCTCAGCAATATAACTATAACTTGCAAAGGTCATTGAGAAAACATATTCACCTCTCTTCTGTCCAGAAACTACCTTGATTAAAGCTTTGAATGAAAAAGATCTTAGCAGTGATGGGTTTAGAACACAGCTGATGATAACATGCTGATTGACAGGTTGGTGTAACAGGTGGGACTGTCTGATGCTCTACTAAACCGGTTCAGATCTTACTTGGCAGAGGGATTACATTATGTCATTTGGTAATTACAAACCTGGACCCACAAAAATACATTGTGGGATTCCACAAGGGTTCATTCCTGAGTCACCTTTAAGTAGCATACAATTTCACTAGCTCAGACTATAGAGTATTACTTAGAAGTGCAATGGTACATGTATTCATACAGGATATTTCAGGTAGCCGTGTCAGTTCGGTATGCATGTGCACCACACATCCTGTAGAGCACTTTGGACTGTCTGTTGTATGGATGACTGCCAATGCTTGGCTTGCAACAACCCCTTGATGAAATTTGATGAGTTACAAAATTATTCAATTTCCCTTCGGGTATTTTTGAACTGAATAGAATAAGTAACATCAAGTACCCTGAACTCACCTTGTAGTTACTCCGTGGCCCCGTTGTAACCTTCCAGAAGCCTGAAAGTGCTGTACCAGTACCTGGAAGGTATATCAGTATCTTGTAATTATGCTGTAGGCACCCAGTAAGTGCCCTTTGAGAAGCAGTCTGTAGGCAGTCCCCTGTAGGACCGCTATGAGTGGCTGGTTGCATTATGCATTTCTACCTAAACCTGCCTGCTGAAAGACAGTTTTAAAGTAGAGACACAACAGAGGCATCACAAACTGTTGACATTAGGACTCCGCCCCACAGCTTGTCAGAATAATTAAAGACAACATTAGAAAAAAATGAGATCAGTGTGGAACAGAATGCAGAAGAAATGATCTTCAAAGGTTTGTGCACAATCTCTGTTTAATGAGGCAAAGTTGTGGAGGAGATGAAGTTTATCAATAATGTTTGAGACATCATTAGCTGAGAAGCAAAATAAGCTGTGCATTACAGGTTAGGAGACAAGCACAAAAACAAATGCTCTCTCATATAACTTCAAATAAATACATGCAATATAAAAGTGTCTGTTTTGCCCATTGCAAGTAATTTGCTATAATAGTTGAAAGGACAAAATATTTTTCCAAATTCTTATTTTTAAGTCACATGTTGGATACCTGAGCCATTAACAGTTAAGATAAAAGGTTTTGGAACACAAATGTTTAGATTTCAGAGATCTTATGATTTATTTTTAATGTGTCCAGTGTAGAAAATGAATATTTCTGTTGTTTCTGTTGAACTAATTTCTCATCCCTATGTGAAGATTTAATAGTTATAATATCTTTGTCATAAGATTTGAGAATGAGCTCACAAATATTCTGCAATATGACGAAATGTTACTCAATTACCTTTACGCAGCCCATTCCTAGTTCCATGTACCGTTTTGATGTTTTGGAGGTTTATGTAGTTTTATTATTATATCAGATTTATGCTTCTGTCTTGGCTCTGTTCTGACTGCTTAATTATAGTTTCTCTGAGGTCTACAAAGTTTTTAACTGCTGCCAAGATAATTATTGCTCATAACTTGTCAACATAACCCCACTTCAGAAAATCTGAGCTGTGATAAATTTCCATCTTCATAAAGCATTCTTCACATCTGTGATCTTAAACACATCTGTTTAAGATCACATGCTTACACAGTTTAAGATAACATATCTGTGATCTTAAACAGCAAAGCTGTTCTGTTACATACACCGCCTGTTCTCTGTGGCTTGGAGCTAATAAATCAAATCATCCACTTTCCACTGAGGGATTAAGTGACTATGCACACACACACGCATACACACACAGACACACACACACTCATACAAAGATCTTTCTATCTTGACAAGGACTTTGCATTGACTTCCATTCATTTTTCATGCAGCCTAGCTCTGACCTTTAACCCACACTTAACCATTACCAGTGCATGCCTAACCCCAAATCTAACCTAAACTTAATTCACCTTAGTTCTAAACCTAACTCCTCACTTAAATACAGCAGTCCTTCTGATGTGGCCAGGGTTTTGGATCCAATAAGGAGCAGTGGGTCCTCATAATATATTTTTTAAGGTTTTGTTGGCTCTAGTGTTCTATATTGGAAAGTATTTTGACAAGAAAGAGAGTAATGAGACTGGAGGAAAATATGCGGCAAATGTCGCCAGGCTGGGAATAGAACCTGCAACTACCAGAGACTGAGACGAAGGCCTCAGTAGGTGGGTCATGGTTTGAGCCTTCGCCACCACAGCACCCTGGTCCTTATAATATTTGTTGAAAAAATGGGTCTTACAAGGTGAGAAATGTTAAAACACGCAAAGTGAGAAAGATAGAGAGTGAGAGAAAGAGGGAGAGGAAATGTCAAACACTAAAAGGTGGCTTTTCCAGATAACTTTAAGAAAATAATTGAACACATTCAAACTGCAGAAGATGTAAAGTTTCCTCTCTTTTTCCTTTTATCTTCAGGCTGATGTGCTTCTGTGTGGAAAGTCCAATTATTGAAAGTTGAACATTTCAGGCCTTGAAGGTGGAACGACTGTTTCTGTCTTCCACTAGCTTCAAGAGCCAGGAAGCAGCTTTTCCACAGCCACTACAAAGCTTTAAAATCCCTCCTGAGCGGAGAAAGGAGCAGGCCAGCCTGGCATATGGTGATTGTATCTGTGGTTTTTTTCTGTCTGTAGCTCACCGCTGCTCAGCTGCAGGAGATGCAGAATGACACACATCCCTACAGAGTTAATGTGATCATTGTTGAAGAGAAACAAACTGGATTCATGGTTCAAACATCTGTTGGCTGAAGAAACCAGGTATAATGGTACATTTTTTATTGACCAGTAGTTATGCAGTATTAGACCAGAACTGGGTGATATGATCCAAAATTACATTTCATCTGAGACAAAGTGTTTATTAGAGGAATTTATTCATAAACATCACATTAAGAAGCACCAGCTATAATTATGTTGGTTATTTAACTCTGAACTGAAGGGAAGCTGATCAGAGCTCACTGTACGTTTCAGTCCAACAATACCTCTTGCCTGACAGCAAAAGAAAAACAAGAGTTCTGAGAAATTTACAAATAAGAAGAATTGTCAGACCTGACATGTTTTCCCTGTCAAAGCTTCAGTCGGTCCAGGTGAGTTCAGTGAGCCTTGCTAGGAAACACTAACTTCTTTAAAGCCACTTACAGCCCTACAAGCTCAGAGGCTGCATCGCTTTCAAAACAACAAAAACACAATATGATTTTTTCCAAAAATGATTTAGGAAAAGAAGCAAAATTCAGCTTTAGTTATTCTGACCATAATACTCTTCATGCATCTTATTAGAGAATCTGGATGTGGCAGCATACTGGAGTAGCTGCTGCCATCTGATTAATTTCATTTTCTAGATTTTTGTTCATAATGTTTACTGGCTGCACATTTGGACAATTAATTCTCTCTGGTTTTGAACTCTGAGCAGCTAGAAGGATTTTTGTTCAGATTCTTTTTTTTTTTACTTTTGGACAGCAGATAATTATCATCTCAAAATGTCAAATAAAATGTGAACTATGACCCTAAAGAGCCAAGATATTGAAAAAGATGCTTCATGGATCCACCGCAGGAACAAAGAGCAGAGAGATTCCAGCTATCGTAGCAGGCGAGGATCATATTCCCAACTCCAACATTTGTCTGAGCGCACGGCCAGACAGATTTTTAAAGAGGAATAGCAAAAGCAAATGAGGAGGATTAGCAGAGCTGCTGGCAGCTGACGGTTTCATCCAGGACATGTTATTGTGGAATACTGTCTCTGCTTCCTGTCATGACAGCATGAAACTGTTGGACAGCAACAGTCTTCAGTCAGAGGCATCTTCAGATTGGCGAGAAGGTTGACTGCTACCTGAGATCCTTCCTGCATCACCGTCGACAACGACGATTTGAAGATACTTGGATAACATTAGTTACAAAAACATTTAAATTCTTGCTATGATAAAGTATTTTTGGATGAAGTTCATTTGAATTGAATCCTTTGAAGATTTTTAGCAGATTATCAATTTATTTCTTTGTCATTTAAGTGTTAGCTTGGGAGAGTCCCCATAGCTGGCCTCCCTGAATGGAAAGGGATTATATTAGTCTCTAAACCATCTTTTGACTCAACACACAGTTCAAATCCAAAGGTCACAGGGGGAATCCTCCCCTTCTGTGACTGGACATCCATTGAATGTCCGCTCATTAATACACAGAAACAGAACGCTACAGTTTCTAACCATTGTGTCCTATTTTTTTCTGAAAAGTTTCATGACTTTTTTTTGTCAAAGTGTCATGTTATAACAGAACAGCAGCCCAGTGTTTCCCTGTTTGCTTTTTTCCACTTAATGAGGTTTTGCACCTCTCGCTTTATGTGCAGCCTCAGCGGAGTTGTGGAAATGAATCTTGCAGGAGTGAGAGGAACAAGCGAGCTCTGACAGCCATCAGGTGTGAAAGCAACTAAAAACAGATTTGTCTTTCCGGGCCCACGTACTGTACTGTTCAGAATGCAAGAACAAAAGCTGTGACCTCATATTGAGGAGAAAGCATGGGTGCAGCATAACACACAACTGCAGCAACAGAGGAGATAAAAACAGAATAGCTGTGGGAGTCGGTGTAGCCTGCACTTCTCTCAGATGTTTCCAAAGGGCAACATCAGCCCAGTTCCACACAACGGAGCAACCTGTTGGAACAGAGCAACAGGGATGGCGTGGTTGGAGGTCTTTGATAAATAGATGGCTTAAAGTAAGCAGTGCAGAGTTTCTTCAGGGGTGGAAATGTCAAAAGGGAGGGGTGCGGTCACTGTACAACATGCATGCCAAATGTTCTCCATGTTTTTCTTCTCACTACCTTGGTGCTGGTTTATTACACAAAATCCAAATAAAGACAATAAGGTTTAAAGTTGTAATGTGACAAAATACGAAAAAAACCCCCCCAAAAAAAAAACAATCAAGTGGTGCGATTACTTTTGCCAGGTACTTTATTCTGCTATATTTTTTTATAAGGCAACAACATTATTAATGGTGCTGGGTTAAAGTAGGACTTCATTAGGTATATGACCACAACAGCTTAATTAAAACCTAATGTCAACTTTATGGGGTCAAATGTTAATCAGCTGCACCCAAGTGTAGATAACAAGAGGCAGCAAGGTCAATGCAGAATGATCTCAAGATGAATAGTCTATGCCATTTTTATTAAACACTTGTTATAAAACATGGTCAAGATGAGCCCAATCAATCATTAGACCAAAATGTGTAATCATAATAATTCTTTCGTATGACTGTCAGTGGACACATTATTTCAATGCATGAGAATGAATGATGACAAAGAATATAATTATT
>NW_015113856.1:230404-239501 GCF_001443285.1 Poecilia latipinna | reverse complement strand
GTTTCCTCTCTTTTTCCTTTTATCTTCAGGCTGATGTGCTTCTGTGTGGAAAGTCCAATTATTGAAAGTTGAACATTTCAGGCCTTGAAGGTGGAACGACTGTTTCTGTCTTCCACTAGCTTCAAGAGCCAGGAAGCAGCTTTTCCACAGCCACTACAAAGCTTTAAAATCCCTCCTGAGCGGAGGAAGGAGCATGCCAGCCTGGCATATGGTGATTGTATCTGTGGTTTTTTTCTGTCTGTAGCTCACCGCTGCTCAGCTGCAGGAGATGCAGAATGACACACATCCCTACAGAGTTAATGTGATCATTGTTGAAGAGAAACAAACTGGATTCATGGTTCAAACATCTGTTGGCTGAAGAAACCAGGTATAATGGTACATTTTTTATTGACCAGTAGTTATGCAGTATTAGACCAGAACTGGGTGATATGATCCAAAATTACATTTCATCTGAGACAAAGTGTTTATTAGAGGAATTTATTCATAAACATCACATTAAGAAGCACCAGCTATAATTATGTTGGTTATTTAACTCTGAACTGAAGGGAAGCTGATCAGAGCTCACTGTACGTTTCAGTCCAACAATACCTCTTGCCTGACAGCAAAAGAAAAACAAGAGTTCTGAGAAATTTACAAATAAGAAGAATTGTCAGACCTGACATGTTTTCCCTGTCAAAGCTTCAGTCGGTCCAGGTGAGTTCAGTGAGCCTTGCTAGGAAACACTAACTTCTTTAAAGCCACTTACAGCCCTACAAGCTCAGAGGCTGCATCGCTTTCAAAACAACAAAAACACAATATGATTTTTTCCAAAAATGATTTAGGAAAAGAAGCAAAATTCAGCTTTAGTTATTCTGACCATAATACTCTTCATGCATCTTATTAGAGAATCTGGATGTGGCAGCATACTGGAGTAGCTGCTGCCATCTGATTAATTTCATTTTCTAGATTTTTGTTCATAATGTTTACTGGCTGCACATTTGGACAATTAATTCTCTCTGGTTTTGAACTCTGAGCAGCTAGAAGGATTTTTGTTCAGATTCTTTTTTTTTTTACTTTTGGACAGCAGATAATTATCATCTCAAAATGTCAAATAAAATGTGAACTATGACCCTAAAGAGCCAAGATATTGAAAAAGATGCTTCATGGATCCACCGCAGGAACAAAGAGCAGAGAGATTCCAGCTATCGTAGCAGGCGAGGATCATATTCCCAACTCCAACATTTGTCTGAGCGCACGGCCAGACAGATTTTTAAAGAGGAATAGCAAAAGCAAATGAGGAGGATTAGCAGAGCTGCTGGCAGCTGACGGTTTCATCCAGGACATGTTATTGTGGAATACTGTCTCTGCTTCCTGTCATGACAGCATGAAACTGTTGGACAGCAACAGTCTTCAGTCAGAGGCATCTTCAGATTGGCGAGAAGGTTGACTGCTACCTGAGATCCTTCCTGCATCACCGTCGACAACGACGATTTGAAGATACTTGGATAACATTAGTTACAAAAACATTTAAATTCTTGCTATGATAAAGTATTTTTGGATGAAGTTCATTTGAATTGAATCCTTTGAAGATTTTTAGCAGATTATCAATTTATTTCTTTGTCATTTAAGTGTTAGCTTGGGAGAGTCCCCATAGCTGGCCTCCCTGAATGGAAAGGGATTATATTAGTCTCTAAACCATCTTTTGACTCAACACACAGTTCAAATCCAAAGGTCACAGGGGGAATCCTCCCCTTCTGTGACTGGACATCCATTGAATGTCCGCTCATTAATACACAGAAACAGAACGCTACAGTTTCTAACCATTGTGTCCTATTTTTTTCTGAAAAGTTTCATGACTTTTTTTTGTCAAAGTGTCATGTTATAACAGAACAGCAGCCCAGTGTTTCCCTGTTTGCTTTTTTCCACTTAATGAGGTTTTGCACCTCTCGCTTTATGTGCAGCCTCAGCGGAGTTGTGGAAATGAATCTTGCAGGAGTGAGAGGAACAAGCGAGCTCTGACAGCCATCAGGTGTGAAAGCAACTAAAAACAGATTTGTCTTTCCGGGCCCACGTACTGTACTGTTCAGAATGCAAGAACAAAAGCTGTGACCTCATATTGAGGAGAAAGCATGGGTGCAGCATAACACACAACTGCAGCAACAGAGGAGATAAAAACAGAATAGCTGTGGGAGTCGGTGTAGCCTGCACTTCTCTCAGATGTTTCCAAAGGGCAACATCAGCCCAGTTCCACACAACGGAGCAACCTGTTGGAACAGAGCAACAGGGATGGCGTGGTTGGAGGTCTTTGATAAATAGATGGCTTAAAGTAAGCAGTGCAGAGTTTCTTCAGGGGTGGAAATGTCAAAAGGGAGGGGTGCGGTCACTGTACAACATGCATGCCAAATGTTCTCCATGTTTTTCTTCTCACTACCTTGGTGCTGGTTTATTACACAAAATCCAAATAAAGACAATAAGGTTTAAAGTTGTAATGTGACAAAATACGAAAAAAACCCCCCCAAAAAAAAAACAATCAAGTGGTGCGATTACTTTTGCCAGGTACTTTATTCTGCTATATTTTTTTATAAGGCAACAACATTATTAATGGTGCTGGGTTAAAGTAGGACTTCATTAGGTATATGACCACAACAGCTTAATTAAAACCTAATGTCAACTTTATGGGGTCAAATGTTAATCAGCTGCACCCAAGTGTAGATAACAAGAGGCAGCAAGGTCAATGCAGAATGATCTCAAGATGAATAGTCTATGCCATTTTTATTAAACACTTGTTATAAAACATGGTCAAGATGAGCCCAATCAATCATTAGACCAAAATGTGTAATCATAATAATTCTTTCGTATGACTGTCAGTGGACACATTATTTCAATGCATGAGAATGAATGATGACAAAGAATATAATTATTATCTCTATTTAGCCAGTTGGTTTGTTCCAATTGGCTATTTTAAAAAATTGTATTATTAAATTTTAAGAATGCATTCATGGCAAGAAGACAAAAAAATGGACTCTTACACCAAAATGCCTTTGTCGATACATCTTATCTCTCTGTGTGGATATGGCAGCAAAATCATCCATTGCAGACATTCGTGTGTGTGTGTGTGTGTGTGTGTGTGTGTGTGTGTGTGGTTTTTCTGTTGATAGGATTAGGAACAGGAAGTACTTGGAGACAGGCAGACATATGCTTTAACTGGTCAGGCATTAGCATCTCCATGGTGTGTACTGAAAACATTCACCAATCGGTTTGCTCCAATTGGCTGTTATATAAATAGAAGGAAGAATAAATGATTCATTGTCAGTAGGGTGCGCTCTCATCGGTTTTTGACAGCAGCAAGAGAAGTGTATCTCACAGTAACTGACAGCAGCCTGCAGGACGCCATTGAACAGGTATGAAAAATATATACACACACCTATAACTGTGTGCAATAAGAAGTGTGAGGTAGACTTTGTTGAGTCCTCATCATTTTCCAGCTGGACTAAATTAACTTAAAGCTGCAGCTCAGCAGCTAATTACTAACCCAACCTTCCATTAGCTGCAGGTTGAAGATGCATGAACTGCTATGTGTTACTAATGTATTTTAAACAAGAACTTAAATCTCAATATCAAAACTTATGGAGACTCACTCAGTTCTACACTTTTCTCTTTGTGCAAGTTGTGATACAGGAGCGTATGCCTGTTCACTTTACCTGTGTTTATCTTGGAGTGGTGAGGTGAGAGGATGTGTCCACTAGAACTGAACCTCTGAAGGCACACTGTGACTGGGATGCAGAGAAATGTACTTTCTACACTGCTAAGAGGACGTAACTCTCCCATGTGTCTTCCACCAGGCCAGTGGGCCAGCTTCAGAGGATAATACTAGACCAATATTGCTTTATTTCAGTTTTCACTCTCCTTTGGGGGCTACTTCTTCAGTTTCAACTCTCTGATGTTTTACTGATGTCATTTCTTTCAGTAAACTAGACAAAGATTTGTTTTCTCCCTGTTCTTGGTCATCAGTGGCTGCAGGTGATTGATGATATGAGATGGCTGAGAAATTGTGTCTGCCAGGTTCACAGCTTCTTCCTCAGCAAATGTGATGACATAATCCCTGTTTTGATCAAAGTTGTCCTTGAAACAGCGATCAGTGAAGGAAGCAGTTCATCATCTCCTTGACTTTCTGTAAGGAGTAATGGTGTGGTAGATCATTCATCAGCAGCTTTTTCATTCGTTTTCTTAAGGCATCATCTTCTTGTTAACCTTAGCTTTCAGTAGGTTAACAATGTGTTCCATAACAGGATTCAAAAATGGTGTGTTCTCTGTTTCTAGTCACTGACACCATTGAACAGAGGGCCCAGGAGTTAGGAGACCTTCTCCAGTGTGAGATGCATAAAAGCTCCTGTTTGCTGCAAGAACTGCACAGCTTATTGCTGTTAGAGAAATCTCTCGAAAGTTTTGAAAATGGTCTCTCAACTTGTCACTTCATGAATCAATGAGTTTTCATGAATTTCCAGGATTGGAAATTTTAAGTTCTCTTTTTGGTTTCCAGCTTCAAGAGAAACCTTGTAGGCGATGCTGGCAGATGTACAGCTTTGTCAACTTATAAATAATAAAGTTATACATCCCTGCAATATGTTTCCAAGAACCTCTTTAGATATTCTTGTTGGAACATGGGGGAAAGGTCATGACTTGTGATGCTGCCGTTGTAAACAACTGGGGTGATTTCATATCCACACTCTGTCTAAGAATTAAAAAAAAAAACACATACCACAAGAAGGGTATGACAGAAAATTTTTGTGAGTTTGAAACCGTGATTTTTTTTTATATTGCAGCGTCTTTGAAACCGGTAACTGACTAATACTTAGTTGGGACGTTGAAATTTTGTGGCCCATTTACTCCTCAAACATATGGATGAATTTTTAATCAGCTGAGAAAGACAGAAGACCAAAGATCAATGCATTTCTCCTTTATTTCACTCTAGGTATGACATGCCTTTACAACACAGCCATGATAGCTGGTCTGACATCTGACATCTGCTCTGTCTGGGCACAAAGAGCTCTGGTAATTTACAATATGATTCTAAACAGATCTTTACATCAACATAGTTCATTCTGTTTTTGTAGAACCTCCAAAACAATCGACTGCACTGGGAGAATCCTAAATAAGGAGGTTTTAGGACAAAAACCAGAGGTGGAAGAAAGAGACATGAGTTTGAAAACAAAAAGCAGATGTGGGAGGTATTCAGGCACTTAGAAAATACTCTCTGCTCCTTGGCTACCGTGTTTTATTACACTGCACATGCATTTTACATTTTACACATCGTTCTGATCCAGTCGTGAAAAGGTTGTCCCGACATGACAAGGCTATGGGCACGGCACATTCAAGAACAACTAATTAAAGGGATTCAAGTATTCCACAAAACACCAACATATTTACATTTGATCATTTTTAATATCTATATTTGGACATCTCATTGTGTTTCACTGAACTCAATTCACCACCATAGCTGAACAGACTATCTACCACTGGGTTCACACCATCCACTCCGTTCAGTTCTTGTATTTTCTGTTTTGAATCCAGAACCTGAAAAGTGACCAGTTATCAGATAAATTTCTTTGGGTTCTTATTTAAAGTGATTGGAATTTGGAAAATGATCTTTATCACATGAAAGTCTAATTTCCAGGGCATTTACAGATCCCTGTTTCCTTCCTCTTTCATTTGGTCGTCTACAGTATGTGTCTGTGAGGAGCAGGAAGCCATTAGACACAATCGATTTTCTCCTCAGACACAGCTTGGAACATTGCTGCACTCTGTGTTATTAAAGTGAAATGATGCATACAGCGGCACCGTGACTTTGAATAGGCTTACTTGCAATGATTAGTCATGATTGGGGTGCCCATGTTCAGGTCTGCAAAGTTCATCATTTACATTCGGAGCAAGTGAGGAGAAGCAAAAAGAAAAAGGCAAACATTTACAGTTAGCAAAACAGCAGAGACACCCAAGGACCCGAAGAACCACAAAACACCAACAGGAAGAGTCCACTGAAACCGACATTTAGTCTTGTGCTTACTTCGGCTCAGGACCGATGTTTAAAAATTCACTCTGAGAGACAACAGCTTTGTTCATAAGTTTATGTTTCTGAACAAACATAAACTTTACAACTTAAAGAAAACAGAAACCATCTAATGATTTTTACATTTTTTAAAGTGCTCAGTCATAAGGTAAACTGTTCAGCTGTCATTGAAAACACTTGTTGCAGTCATTTGATTTCTTATTTCTAATAAAATCTTTGTTTGGCAGTTGACAGCAACATGCCGCTGTGGTAAAATTGCACTTGCCCTTCTTCCACCAACTTCCTGAGCAAAATCAGTAAATTTTGCTTTTGCTCTCCATGTAAATAAAATGCAAATATGGTTTATAACTGTTCACATGGAGACACTATTTCCTGTTTAAATGTGGTTCATGTTTTTGTTGTTAATTCTGTTGTACAATTCTTTAAAATAAAGGACTGTTTTGATTTGACACAAGGATCCACAGAAAGATTCCTAAAGATATCCAGTATTGGCATGACAACGCAATTCAGCAGTGGCACCAACCCACTGACTTCCAGGTCAAAACAGAACATATTCAAGCCATTGAGATGTCTTGTAGTCTCAGTTGGCTCCATGTAGGGCCCGCTGGCTGACATTTAGTGAAGTGAACTTGTGCCTCCTTCCACTCTACAACTGTTTGACCACAAAGTTTGTGCATCGTTCATTTCGTCATCAGTGAGCCTACTGAGGTTCTTCAAACTGTTGACATTGAATTCCTGAAAAGGTTTGGGTTTGATCCCAACCACGGCTCCTTTGCTAGCAACAGTTCCAGCTTCATTTACATAAGCACACATCATAGTGAGATACACTGGTGACTCGTGAAAAATCAAAATAGCTTGAAGAATTTATTTGTGTTGTTTAGTCATTCCATTGAGACCACATTCAGAAAACTACACATTTGGTCTTAAAGCTAAGCTGTCGGTTTGTAGCTGCTGGTGTCTCTGTCTCAGTGTCTCTTTATGGACAGCTTTAACGTGTGCAGTAATTATAAATGGAAGTTTTTGTTCCCACATTTTTTAAAGTCTTACTGTTTTTTTGGAAAATTACTGATCTCTCTAAATCATTTTTAGATGCCATCTAAAAACCTGTTTTCAATGACTCTAGATAACCGAACGGCATGAACACATTTAGACCATTTAATGCAGTCACAGCATCTAGGAGAAAGGTTTTCAGGTCTTCACATTTGTCTTTGTCATTAACCCTAACCCCATATTAACTGCAATGTGTGTGCTGGAATAGCTTAGTAAAATTGGGTTCAGTACTGGAACCTGTTTAATGGGACCAACATGGGTTAACTCCATGTGTCCATGTTTTGTCACTGATCAGACAAAATGATTCTTGTATGTTAGTTTCATGCTGAACAGTCAGAACTGACCAACACATCTGGCAACATGTGTAGAAAGCTAAAATAAGTGGTCCTACACATGGGCAGTTTACAGGAGGAAGTTGTTTGTGAAAGTTGTCGTCTTATAATCAAACAAACTAAAGGCTGAGAGGGTAAAACAACCAGTCAGTGTAAGACGGGACTAAAAGGACTACTGCTTTCATTGGTGGATGAAAGTTCACATTTCTGGACAGTGTGCAGGAAGACATCCATAGTGGCATTCACACCAATAACAGCAGGAAATAGGTGTGAAGGTCAGTATTAGTTTTTTTTTATTTTTTGGTTGTTTTTTTTTATAAACCCCCCAGGAACAATTTAAAGCTCCAAGATGGTTTTCACTTGGCTACTTGCTATGTGTGAAAGAACATTTCCTGTTGATTTGAAGGTGCCATTCGAGAGAAAGCCAATTTCATTTAGAATTTGATGACATTTGATCTATTATTCAGTTTTGATCAAAAACATCTTATCCGACCATGTCTTCACAGCTTCAGAAAATAACTACTTTAAGCGTTAAGACACATAAAAACAAATAAAAATGGATTTTAATAATATATGAATGTCTATGTGTCTTTATCAACAGGTTAGATACCCAGAAGGTTAAATGGAGCTGGCACAAACCTTACTCTATCCTTTGGGAAGTGAGTCCATGGGTACACAGAGACACCTCTCTTGTGTGTGTGTGCGTACGTGTTTGTGTATGTGTGTATGTGTATGTGTGGGCAAATCACACAGTTCAGCTGGGATTTGGAAGGGTCTAAGATTTACTGAAGACTACATAGTTTTTGGTGTGACAATAAAAATATACTAAATAATTCTCAACAAGATCTATTGACAACAAACTCATCATAAATTGCTACATATGTAATCCTACACAAAGCAAATACATCTCAGATGTTACAACTGTTACAGTAGTGTAAACCATTGTGGTTTCCATGTTCTATGTATGATGAATTATTAGCTTTTGGTACTCTCACTGACTGAAGAAACCTCTAAGCAGGAAGCTACACAACCGGAACTAATGGCCTGATTCTGACATTATTTGGTAAACATGCACACCAGTTCACAGATCTAAACTGGCACCAGCACCAGGGGTTTGACCAGGGCGGCCTGACAGAGCTTGAAGCGGGTTAGAAGAAGCCAGTCTGCAGCTGCATTTTAGCTTTGCATC
Source organism: Poecilia latipinna (assembly GCF_001443285.1). Classification (NCBI taxonomy): domain Eukaryota; kingdom Metazoa; phylum Chordata; class Actinopteri; order Cyprinodontiformes; family Poeciliidae; genus Poecilia; species Poecilia latipinna. The sequence goes on along the minus strand of NW_015113856.1, from coordinate 230,887 downwards.
ACGTTGTGCTACGTCACAGCAGACAAGGTGAACTTTTTACAGCAAATTGAGAGAAGATGTGAACACTGCACATTCTACTCCACATGAAAACATGGAGAAATATTTATCATATTTATTCTTCCTGTAGGGAACACGAGGAAGAAGGAACATTAGGCTGCACCAGAAACAGCACTGCCAGACATTCCAAACTCAATCATTTGCTGTGTAAACTGAAAAATCTTGAAGATTTAGATTTTCCTGTGAATCACTGGATGAATATTTATCTGTATAACTGCTGTTCTCTGAAAACAACATTGTGTCTGATAATATATCAGATCTTCAGCCTCAGAATGGGCTTGGACAAATTTCTAGAGTTATTGGCTAAGAGTTACCCAAAAAGGCCAGGCATGAGTGCCTGAACCTTCTTAAAGACAGGTGAAGCCACAGGCAATGGGATACCAAATATGGAAAGAATGTATATATGAAAAATACTATGTTTAAACT
>NW_015113856.1:217983-226684 GCF_001443285.1 Poecilia latipinna | reverse complement strand
CATCCATCCATCCAGACTTTGCAGAGGGACTCTTGTTCATAGCTTAGCTTCACATAGGCATCTTCTACTGTTATTCACATGTGTCTCTAGACCTTCTTCAGTCACCCGGTGGATAATCATTGACTGATTTTATTTCCATCTTCAATCCACATGAATTGTCTATTTCCTTTCACGTCTTTCGGTTGTGTTTTTACATTTTAAAGGATTTCAGCTGAATTTTTCTGCCCTTCTTTTTATGCTTTTTCCTTTCCAATCAAATCTCACATGAAAGTACTCTGTTATTGTTTACAAACTGTTTTGACTGTCAGATGATCCTCTACCTAGATGTACATGTCCTTTACTTAGACCCTCTGGTGCTTTGCTAAAAAATCCTTTATGTACCAATCACTGGTCTGCATGTCCACTCAGTTCAATCCTTCAGGCATTGTGCTTAAACTGTTTTGTCATTTAATGTTTTTATATGGACTGCATATAAAAATATTAACTAAATAAATGATTGCAGAACATTGGTATGTTTTTATCCTAATTCACTGGCTGATTTTAGTTAATGTGATTTCTCTCCAGATGGACAACTTAGTTAATACAAAAGAAACATTAATAGTGCAGTAACATTTCACTATCCCACCAAAGACTTGTATTTGGCAGCACGCCACTAAAACTATCACAAAGACAATTTTTTCTCTTATTTCATATTGTATCACTACATATATTTCTAAAAGAAGACTGTTGCAGTCTTAGATATGGACTAGACTGACAGGTGACAAGTTGGACAGATCATGTCTGTGATAAAGTTAGCAAACCAAAACATAGTTCCATTCCAATGAGAACATTCAATAACCCACCAAGAAGTCTGAACGGTTCTACTTTTGTAAAAATAATTAGGAATATCATCTGATTTAAATTACAATGGGTTTACTGGTTCAACTGGGGCTAGATGTATTAAAGACAAAGTAAACACTAATACCACTGGGGTGCTACATCAGTTGAACAGTGTTGTAAACTGGATTTGCCTCCTGACAGATTTCTTATGGTTTGGCTTTCTAGTCACACTTAACTATTCAATCAAAAGGCTTTTGATAACAGTTAAAGAATTCACTTCAATACAAACCTGTCTGACAACATGAAGTAGGCTAAAAGATCTCCAAAAGTAAGACATTGCCCTGATTTAAAGAAATTCAAGAACAGGTGACAAACACAGTCATTGAGATCAATCTGGAAAAGGTTACAAAGCCATTTTAAGGCTCCAGGACTTCAGAAAACTACAGTGAGAACCGTTATCCACAAATAAAGAAGAAATACATCAGTGAAGAAACTTCCCAGAAGTAGCTGGCCAACCAAAAGTTACCTCAAGAGGTCAGTAACGACTCATTCAGGAGGTCAAAAAAACAAAAAAAAAAACAACAGAAAATCATTTGAACGCTGCCGGGCTCACTGTCTCAGCTAAGGCTCATGATTTAGCAAGAAAAACAAAAAATAGGCAAAAATGGCTTCCCAATCTTAACCCATAGGAGAGTTCCGAGGACATACCTAGTAGATGACTAGATTTAACAGAGATGCTGTGGAATGACCTTAGACTGGACATTCATGCTAGAAAAACTTTAAACACTAAAGAAATCTGTAAAGGGGCAAAAACTCAAAGCACTGTAATTGCTTAGCATAAGAGCTTCATCCTCCATCTAATCAATATGAACCTAACAATGAAAAACAGAGCTGCAACACTCAGAACTGCATAAATTCCAACATACATATTTTTGATATAAAACACCTTTTATTTCTGGCAGGAATTAGCTTTATTAGAATTTAGTATTCTATGTTATTACCCTAAGTTGTTATTTTCAAAAAAGCATGGCAATAAAACGTGTTTATTTAAGAGTCAGGCCTGCTTAGTCAAAGGCTGGGAGAGAGATAAGAAATATTTTCTTCCATTTGTTGTAAATTAGACACAATATAAACTGAATGTTCTCTGCTTCCATTCCATGGTTTCAGAGACGACACTTTTCAGCTGTTTGACACTGAAAAATAGGGGCTTTGATTAAAGGTGTATGTCATACCTTGTCTTAAAACTATATATATATATCCCAAATCATTACCTAAAAAGCCATTACTGTGGTAATATTTCAACCTGAGATTAAATTTTTCAAAATGTTGTATTGTGGGTGTTGTTTCATTTCTTGCCTGATTTCACTTTGAACATAAACTCAGCCTGATAAAGACATACGCGAAAAGTTCCAAAGTACAAACCCTTCTGATGCTCACAGAGACTGAAGTTTGAAGTAGTAAACACTATAAATGTGGGTCCTGATGTGTAAACATTTCATTGAGTCTGTGATGAAGAGCCATCATGATGCTGCTGTCAGACAACAGTGCTGATGTCATCAGCATCATCAGGTTTCTTGGGCTTACTGGGGAGAGACTTGAGGTACTCCAGGTGGCGCCGGGCGTCCTCCTGGTTCTGACGAACATAATACACCACATATGATATAACCATTGCAAACCAACCAAACATGGTGACAAGCATGGCATAGTCTGTGGTCCTTTTTGCCAGGTTACACAGGTCAGTGTCAACTGCCAGGAAAGGTCGACCCTCCTGATCAAGAAGTTCGGAGCTCCTGCAAAGGACTCTAGCTGCGGCCTCGTGGTTGTGAGCCATTCCTCCAATGGCCTGCTGGAGGGCGCAGTCGCAGTGCCAGGGATTGTCATCTACAATGATGCGGGCCTTCAGTCGGGCAAAAGCATCCCTGTGAACGCTAGTGATGCGGTTGTGGGAAAGGTCCAGCACCTGTAATGTCCCCTCGATGCCACTAAAGGAACCTTCCCCTAAAGTTTCCACTGCATTATAAGAGAGGTTCAGCTCCCTCAAAAGCCGGAGTCCACGGAAGGCTTGGTCGGGCACAGCACCTATTTGATTGTGGTCCAGCCTCAGGAGGACAGTATCGACTGGGAGGTTGGGGGGAATCTCTTTGAGGCGGGACTGACTGCAGGTGACGTTGAGACCGTGGAGGTGGGGGTCGCGTAGACAGCTGCAGCCCTTTGGACACATGCTGGCCGAGGGGAAGCACAGGGCCATGAGGACAAGGCTCTGGAGAAGCAGGCACATGGGGATGGAGCGTGACAGCCACAAGTCCAGCAGAGTCATACTGACCGGCTTCCAGCAGCATCCCGCCTGGGGCCGCAACACCACCACTGGTCCTTTACACACATGGCATAGTGGCTGCTGGACCTCACACTCTACTCGCTACAGATACTGGTGGATAAACTGGTCTCATCATGTTGTGTTGGGATCTGGAATGACATGAACAGACAGTCAGTTGAGACATGTTATCCATTGTTATTCCTTTTACTGGTCCTGATTGAATGCAGAGCAGGAGCAACTTTTCTCAGTGTCTCACCTTGTCTACCTTTGGGTAGTTTTGGCTTCTTTGGATATTAGTTTACATAAACTGTTTTAGTCTTAATTAATTGTACTTAATAGTAATAGTCTAAAATGAAACTGATATTGATTCCTGTTCAAGAGAACCTTCCTATATATAAAATATGATCACTAAGTCACTTAAATTGGCTTTACTGAACTTGAGATTTTTGCCCGGAAAATAACTTTTTATTAATGACTTAATTACTGAGCATATTCTTTATATATTTGTAACAGAAACATAGTTGGATGAAATAGTGAGACAGCTGTTAAGCCACAATTCCTTTGTTTTGGCTATGCATAGCTATTACACAAACATGGCGGTACACTGGTTCCTGAAAACATTGGACATTTAATGTCATGATCCGTGGTTTTCTGTTTATTTTGAGTTTTTCTGTGTTTATTCAGTCCTGTGTTCCTGTGAGTCTCTGTCCTGTCCTCCCCGTTGATTGCTCCCCAGGTGTGTCTCATTCCCTTGATTACCCCGTGTGTATTTAAACCCTCCTGTTGTCTGTGTTCCTTGTCGGGTCCTTGTCGTCGTTCGTCACTCGCCAGTAGAACTGTAAAGTCCTGGTTTGTATTTGTTCCGTCTAGTCCGTTTTGACAGTTGCTACCGGTATCTAGCTGCGTGCTTGTTCCTGCCGTGCTGCCTGCCTTGGACTGTTTGTGTGCTATTTTTATTATCATTAAATACATCATCTTCACCATACCTGGGTCTCAGCGTCTCTCCTCACCACCAACAACCCTACTTCATGACATTTAAGACATAAAAAGACATTTATTCTGGCTCATACAAAAGAAAACCTCCAGTATAATAGAGGCAGGATAAGATGCTAAGTTTATCTTAAAAGTGTGCATAACCTGCATATTACTGTGAGTGGACACTGAAATTCTGGAAACTCTGAACAACCTCAGACTGTTATGCCAGTAAGACCCAGTGGCCGTTGAATCAGTGAAAGCCCCCAGCAGCCAGGAGGAGACGGCGACACTGCAACAGGAAGCGTAAGCAGCAGCCGTGAGCTAAAATGTAATCCTTTGAGAATGTTGCTTCCATTGAGCTTGTTTGCTAGAGAACAAAATAGGTAACTTAACGCTGAATTTGACATCAAACTGTGAGATGAGTAACTGCTGTGTCATAATTCTGACTGAGACATGATTAAACTCCTCTATTTCTGGTAACCCTTATAATTGTCAGGCTGACAGCATTCCGTTTGGATAGGGGCAGCACTAAGCGGTAAAACCTGAGGTGGTGGTGTTTGCATCTACATAACAGCAGGTGCAATAATGCCAAGATGGTCTCATCTCATTGCTCTCCAGATATCGAGTTTTTTGACCATGAAATGCAGACCCATTTTTATGCTCAGGGAATTTACCATCATCATCATCATCATCATCATCATCATCATCATCATCATCAACACTACTGTTTCCATCTGTCCTAATGCCAACACTAAAGAGGCTCTGAGTGAGTCTACAGTTCCAACAGTGACTTCCAAACTACACATCCAGAGGGTGTTTCCACTGTTGGCAAGGACTTTAATCAGGCCAATGTGAAGACAGTGAGATGCAGAGGGAACAGAACGCTGCATTGAAATGTGGCGATAGAGAAGTCATCAGGGTAGTAAAATGTGCCTATGGTCAGAAAATCCAGCAATTGTTCCATGATTTGGCGAACACCAGGCCCATGTGGTGTTTGAAGCCCTCAACAACACTCCAGTAAGGAAATCCACTCCTCAACCAGGTGAACAGATACTCAGACTTGCGACAGCTAATGTTCAGAGGACCTTGAGAAGCCTCAACATGCATAAAGCAGCAGGTCCTCATAACATACTGGGACTGGTTCTCAAGAACTGTGCTAATCAGCTGACTCGCGTCCTAATGGACATATTTGGCACCGTGCTAAGCTAGCTTCAAGATGGCCATCATCATACCAGTGGCCATAATGTCATCACTTAACGACTACCGCCCTGTTGCACTCACTCCCATCATGTCAGCCAAGTCACCCACTGCCCCCCTCCTCATCAATGATGCTGCAGTGGAGCAGGTCAGAAGTATTAAATTCCTTAAAACATGCATGACAGAATCAAGGCAACAGTCAAGGTCTGTTTTTGATGAGGGTAAACCATTGTAGCATGATATATTCTACAATGGTTTAAGAGTTTTGTTTGATTTCATCAGGGGGATAATAATTGTGTAAGCATATGATTTGATACATAGTGTAAGAGGAACACCAGCCTTATTTCCAAATATGATAGGATGAATTGTATTTCTGTTATATACAGCGTATTAAATTACTAATATAGTGTCTGATAACATATTATTGCTTAAGGCCTCAGGGTTATTTCTAAGACAGAGTTTTGAGCTGAATGACCAAAAAAAGACAAGATATGAATGCATAAAGATAGTCAAAGCCACAAGCTGCTGCATGAAAAGTGTTTGCCTGCAGATAAAGCTGTGCTATAGATAGCTGCAGTTGTATGTTTAGAGGTAAACAAGCCAAATAGGGGAAGCTGAGTGTGCACTGTTTGTAATCCTATTTGGAGAATTCGGCTTTCAGGATGGGAACACAGATCTGTGATGGCCTTGTTTGAAATAAATGCTCCTTTATTTGTATAAGACCGTGTCAAAAGAGTCTTCTGTAGAAGGTTCTCACATAGGCACAAAGACAAGATCCATGCAGTCTACACTTGGATCAGTTTAAATGTGTTGAACTTATCTCTGACCATTTTCTCTTTTGACATACAAAAAGCTGCCCAGTTTTCATCTTCCAGAAACTGTTGATAGGATGCAGGTAATTGGACAAAGACAAGAACAATAGCAAACATGTAACTGGTATGTCAGGTTTAATTTGTTCTCACTCAACATTACTATGCCTAAAACATATCAATGTTTTATGCATTAAAAACATTGGCTGTTTTTAATGCATAAAATGCATAAAAATAGTTAAAACAAACATACTAATAGTAGGTTGCCACAGCTGTTACACAGCCACCCTGTGGTAATCTGAGAGACATACTGTCCGCAAAGTGACTCATAATCTTGCAGTAAATCTCAACAAAGTAAGCAGATATTAATTTACATTCAGCGAAGAGCAGAGGTGGCCTTCACACTTCCAACCTGCAAACGGTGAGCTGACCACCTTCAAGAATTCACCTGCAGTTTTCACCATAGAACAACTGACTGTGTTGGTCATGACAGCTGCAGCAGACGGAAGAGGACAGGGCACACCCCTACAACCACTGAAGACAGTGATGTTTTCTACATGAAACTTTAACAGGTTCCAGACAGGAGAAGCAGTAGTGAGAATCAACCTCCTTCATGGAGGTAACTATCACTGTTTAAATTAGAATACTTACTGACAGTAATACATTTCATAATCTGCATGTAATTTAGCATGAAAGAGAAAAAGAGAAAAAAAGGCCACCATAATTCTTAAAAAGGAGCCAGAATTGTTTTTGTCTTTACGGTTTATTCATTAAGCTGAAAATATAGACAGCCTTTATACTTGATATAAAATCCCCTCCCTCTGTCGGCTCCATATGGCAGAAATGTTGCAGGTTGTGAAAACCTGAACACTGAGCTCCTGTTGTAGTTATCTGCTGGCAGAGGAGCAATACTGATGTCAAACAATAGACAATCAGGAAAAAAAGGCAAAGGATGGTCTGTTTACAGCAGAGACCTCCAAGACCGTCATCAAGCTGCTCGTCCAGCTGCTCTCCCTCTGAGACACCGTCTCTGTTCAATGTATAAAACCCACATGGTGCAGACCATTCACTATTGTAGCACAACATTCAGTAATCCACAAAAATCATTTTATGAGTCATCTCAACTTGATATTAATTAGAACAAGTCATAACACCAGATACAAAGAATAACAACTTTGACCCACAGCTGCTTCAGATCCACCTCTTTCTGTCATCTAGTGATCATGTGACCCAGAGATGTTTCAACAGTGCGTCAGTTTACAGGGTTCCCACCAGGATTACGCCAGCCTGGCCATTGCTTTCCTGCACAATTCTGCTCCATTCAAATCTCACTTTATAGACAGTCAGCGCTTTCTCCCATTTACTTGGATTCCCTCTGGTAGAATTTCTACCGGGCCAATCAGTGAACAGAAGGAGAAGTTCTGAATAATGATGTTGATTTTCTGCTCTGTTTTAGAATAGTAGTCTGCCTGTAGTTTCAAGAATGGCAGGGAAGGAAGTGAAGGAAGCTGTTCAGTCTGTGTTGGCCAGGTTTCCAAATGTTAAATCAGCATTAACAGCCACCTTGTTCAGATCAGCACTTCTCAGTTCTTTAGCATTGAACTGCTAAATTACATGTCAAGGCCAAGCTTTAGTGTTTAAGTAAATTATAAAACTTCAACAGAGTCCACACCTCCAGAAACCAATGGTTTTTCTATAGCTAAGGTTCACCCTCAGGATGAACCGTAGCATCTGTTTGTGCTGACCACATTAAGCATGTGGATTCAGCCTCAGAGAGTGTCAGGAACTGGCCAGGTGACCTTGGGGGGATTGGCTTTAGAAGGAAGATCCATCCACATGTTCCCTCATGTCATAACCTCTGTGACCCTCTGATCATTGACCTGCCATCAGCTCTGCTGCAGTAAGTACCATGCTTCTCCTCTATCGTCCCAGCCGAATCTCTGGTCTTTTTGTAACACTTACCATTTTTCTGACATATGAGAGGGTCTCCTGTCAGACACTTTGCGTGGCGGGTAGAACCAAACACAATAAAGAACTAATAGTGGGTAGAAAGAAGCAAGCAGTCTGAGCTAGCAACACCCAGAGCACTAAGCATGGAAGGAAGGGTTACAAAAAGACCAGAGATCCAGACTGCAGCAGAACTGATGGCAGGCTGACGATCAGAGGCTCACAGAGATTATGACATGAAGAAAGGATGTGAGCAGAGAACATATGGGAAGATCTTTCTTCTAAGGCCAATCCCTGTGGTCAGAGGTTGAACTCACAGGCTTCGTGTGATCGGCATCAGTGGAAATACTGATGAAGTAAACAGAACCATTCTATACCTGTAACAAGTCTGCAGAACTGCAAAGGTAGAAACTGGAAAACAGGTAAACTGACAACAAATTCTGCAAAAGCTGCAGCAGCAGTGTTTAGCTAACAAATAGTCAGTTCATGTGAGGACAGCTTTGATTCAAAGACAGAAAAGCCATCAAAAACACATAACGAGCATGGCCAGTGAAGGTCATTACCTTATATAATTAATTTGCACTTCTTTTTAACATAATTTTTAAATTCTAAGATATTTAATATTTATAAATATTTCTGT
>NW_015113856.1:212950-214601 GCF_001443285.1 Poecilia latipinna | reverse complement strand
AAAGATATGAGAAAAAATGTCTATGTACCAAGGAGATTCATGGATCTGTCCAAGAACACTAAACTGACTATTTTTCTAAACTAAATGAATAATTGCCCTGATCATTACTTCTCCAATTCTGTGTCAAATGTGTTATATCTGTGGAATGGAGGAAAAAGGAGCATAAATTTGACTTTAGGATCTTTCTTATTAAGGATGGAGAAAATCCAGACGTTAACTGATTTTTAAAAAAGCCTGTCTGATAAAATGTTGCATAAATCCAAGATATTATAGGGTATGATGAAAATAATCCCTCCATCTTTTATCAAACTACTGTTGATTTTAATGTTTGAGATATTGGATGAGAGCCCAAGTCTTTCTCTGTTGGACCTCCAGAGGGACTACTGGTCCCTCTAGCCCAGCTGTGAGATCCAATCCCTCCAGCAGTGGCTGGGTCAGCCCTGGGGCCTTTTGCCCTCCTGGAAGCACCCAGGGGAACCATGACTGGTGCTGCAACACACCTACTGTAGATTTCTGCCTATCTATTTTCATTTCAGTGAGTTTGGATGTAAAAATTTTAAAAACTGTTGAAAAACTGCCATCCATCACTCAGAGTTAAACTGTGGCAGTCCTTGGAATACATGATGGCATTTTCCAGAGTGGACTGAAGTGACTGACGCTGACAGCGTTACAGCCACACACACTGTGTTACTAAAAACAGTGGTGCCAAAGGGAATTTGAAGCCATTAACTTGAAGTGCCTCTCGGTTGACGGGAGCATGCCACTGTCTTCCAGCTCTGTTACAGAGGAAGGTAGGAAACGCTACAGAGCTTACAGTGTGGCTAACATTTACATATCTCTGATTATAATTGACATTCTTGATTCTGCGTGGGAAAATAACTTTTTTCAACAGCAAACCAATGTCGACTGCAGGGTCAAAGCAACTCACGTGATTGTTCTTGCTGCATCTGTAGATTTCAGTCACCTGTTACTGAGATCTACTGATGTAAAACAGTGTGGAAGAAGACATTAAAACGCTATAGTTAAAACTAAAAATTAGCTCCAACATATATCCTAAAGCAGAAGTCCTAAATCAATACCAGTCTTACTTAAGAACTACAATAATAAAACTATTTGTTACAAAACACTGAGTTAAAACCTCACAGAAGCCTTGTTTCCACTGAGCAATACTGATCAGTATGGCACCATACTGAGCTGTTATGGCACCAGCTCAGCCATTCCTGGACCCGTTCGGCTGTAGGTCCATAGGACAATGGTCCGGTGTGGTTAGGGTGGAGCTAATGACATCACACAACACAATCCACTGATTGGAAGACAGAAAAACATCAGAGCTTGGGATGAGCACAAGACAAAATCAGGGACAGAGGTTGGCTGTTTTGTCGTCTGTCAACAAGAAAGTCAACCTCTTATAACCTGACGACAAGAGGTTGCCCCAATTCAGGAGCTTTCTCCTGAATTGGGGCTTGCTGAAGAGGTCACCGTTGTGAGGTTTTGGGCTTTTCTTATGACTGTTTCAATCATGATCTGGAGGCTGAGTCTACGCTCTGCTGCCACATTAGGGACTGGAATTAATAGCACCACTTCAGCCAAAGTTTTGGAATCATTTCTCCCAGGGAAGCAATCAGAGTTCTGCAAGACTTTCTAAATGAGA
>NW_015113856.1:145841-209554 GCF_001443285.1 Poecilia latipinna | reverse complement strand
TGCTCAGTGTTCAGATCTGAAATAATACTCTGATGGTTGTTTTTCTTGATTGATTTACTTAGCTACATGGTGCTCTCTATGTATAAATTTGTAAATGCCTGCTCCTAGTGGTCAGCTGTGTGAATTGTAATCTGTCTAAATGCCAGATGGCCTTCAGATGTTTCTGTCACCATTTAAAAAGGAAGGAAAAAAACAGCCAAAGACAGAAAAATCTTCAGTTAATGTGGTTCCTGCTCAGGCGCAGTGAGAGTGGGAACTCTCCTGAATTGGCTTACCATAACATAGTGAAATGAACCACACTAAATCTAAAATATATCTAGTATATATGTTTGCCTTCCAATTCAAACAAGATCAGCAAGGATAATGCTGTCCTTTATTAACTTAGTGGTTAAATGTTTTCTTTTATTAGCTCCATATATTGTGTTACAATCTCTGTCTAGAAGATGGATGGTTTTAAACCACGAGTTTCTGACAGAAGAACAGTCTTTGGAAACACAACCCTATAAAATAGAATTGCCATAAATTCATATGGTGATGATGATGTGTCATATGGAACAGCAGAGTCTGTCTTCCTGTTGTTGTAAACAGAAAAGTACTTTTAACTATTTCCATACTTTTTGAGAGCAGACACATTAATATGTTGAATGTGCTGCTGTTTTCTGGCAAAACAAAAGAAAGGGATGAGCACTGTCACTTTTCCTTCTACACCGTCTATACAGGAAGCGTGGGCAGTGTGACAGTAAAGAGGCAAACAGAGAAAACGTTCTCTCAAGTTTAAGCCCTTTTGACCCAGGATTATAAAATGATTGAATGCTATTATTTCTAACTAAAATGCACACTTCAGTAATTGTGACCTCATGAATGCTAATGTGCTTAGCATTCAGAAGTAAAGTGAATGACTTTAATCATGGAGATGGAAACCCAGCTAACAGGAAGTTAGAATCAGTGTACAACAGAGACTGATCAGGCTCAGCGCTCTGATGGGAATGTTTTCTTGACTGAACAGGTTACCTCTCCAATGTGTGACTAATTAACAGGTTCATTTGCCACCAACTGGCCAGGAGTGTGAACTGTAATATCTCAAAATAACAGTCAAAGGTTACGTTCACACTGCAGCCTGAAGTGACCCAAATCTGATATTTGTTTTCCCCTTTTGTCTGTATCTGATCTTTTCATGACTGTCTGAACAACACAGATCAGATTTTTACAAATGCGACTCCACTATCACTTGGATATGTGTTAATAAGTCCAATAACTATCTGAGCTTTTCAAATGTGACCTGTGTCTGTAGGACCAGGTCGCATTCATTCAAAGATGGAAAATATTTGGTTAATGAGACCTACAGTCTACACTGAGAGTTTATGACTGTGTCGGAGGACAGAATCATTATTGCACTTTTCTACTGTTTCAGCTGGACTGACAGGCTCAGCATCTATTTTCTTCACTTGGGACAGAAAGACAGGGAACAGTCCTAGGGGACATCAACAGTACTTTCAAGGTATTCCATTCCTCTCTCTTTAGCATCACACAGACCTACAACGAGACCTTTATTTTTATTTCTAATATAGTTTAGATGATTATGCCAGTTTAGGTGTATGTGAGAGGCTGGGGTCCACTTTAGTATAAATGGTGTGAACACCAGTATACTGAGGAATTTTCTTATAGAGTTAATATTTTTGCACAGCTATAAAATTTACTACAAATATATTTTTTTTAATTTATTTCAAGCTCAGACTGTTCTAAGCTTCAATCTTGTGTTTCTTGGTTATTTCCAATAAATAAATATGTTGTAAAGGAAATAATAATGAATATATTTTGATTATAAAAGTATTTATGTTGATGTTGTCCTGTGTATGGGTGTTCATAATTTGCTGCTTGTCTGTACAGTTACTATGCTGGGTTTAGAGAAAGTACTATTACACTGAGGTAAGTAAAACTAACTCCACAACACAAGATATGTAAAACAAAAAACAAAAAAGCAAAAATAGAACTGTGCCCTCTTACATAGTTCAGATGAATATACTGAGCTAAAATTTAAAACCTAGATTAGAGTCTGTGTTTTCATAAACACAAACTGAAGACTTCAGAGTTGCTGGCTCGAGATGCTAAAATGTAAATAAATAAATCAAAACTAAGAACAGATTTTTCTGAAGGGAAAATGCATTTTAGAACAGGACTGTTGCTGCTGCAGTCCCTCCTTGTCCAGTCAGAACCATTCAGATGTGTTCTGTTTTGTAATGCATTCTGTTTTTCCTTCAAGCTTTATGAAGACTGAAGGGTGATATTTGTGTCACTCTTTGTAAAAGTCACCATCAGCCACTTGGGACAGCGGCTGGGCAACAAATGTCATCCAGTGACAAAACATAAAGACAGATCCCAGTCTTAAGTGATCATTTTCATGACCATCACTACAAGGTCGTAGAGGTCAAAGTGTATGTGATGAGTCCACCCTGCTCTGTAATTTATGCCACCGAAGCGACGGGGTTAAAACATGCAGCGGCATACAGAAGGACAATAAGTTCTTCTCCGCAGAAAGATAATGATTCCTGATTGCCAGCTCCTCCTGTCAGGAGAAATGTAAACATTTTAACTGAAAGCAGTTTTGAGGCAGCAGGTAAAAGCATATTTCTTCAGATTCTTTCCATTTCTTTAGTATCAGGAAGCGGTTGGGTGGACAAGTCCAACTGTTGTTCAGATTTTATTTTCAGCATGGCCATATGCTCCCTCTACATGTTTTGTAAATTGTGATTTATAGTTTGAAGTGATCAGATCAGCTCAGTGGGTCATTGAGGTCATGAGCTTGTTTCAGCTCATCATTGGTTTGCTGCGTTCTTCTCCAGCAGGTTGGGAGGAGACGTCTGTCAGCCATGTTCACCTCTCTCCAGAGATATCCAGTCAGATTCATGTCTGGAGTCTGGCTTGGCCATTTCAGGACGTTCACAGATTGGTTCCAAAGATACAGTGGAGCTGGTGTGCTACATATGTCATGGCTAAACGTTAGCGCTTGGGTAGAATCAGAGAACACACCTCAAGGAAGCAATTGTTTAGCCAAGGGACTGAAATGTGGTTATGTGATAAATTGAGTTGTATCAAAGGGTTTTGCTGCTTTTTCTGAGAATTATTTAATCTGTTAATATGAGTTCTTTTAACCAGCCTGGTTTGGTAGGAGTCTTTGATGTACTTGGAGAAATTCAGAGATCATAAATTGTTGTAGGATATAGTGAGAGGTGGAAAGACAAATTAAATAATGCTCTGACTTTTACTGGTCAGTATGGTGATACTGAAAATGCAGCTGTGTTAGAGGATACACATTCTTCATTACTCTGCATATCCTGTGCCCGTGGTACACTCAACTCTATATTTAGCAGTGAGTACTCTACAGTTTGTGAAGTTTAGTTTGGACAGGAAACACAGATAACTCAGGAGGCGTTATCTGTGGAGAGAACTCCCCTCTTACTAAGCATGTACTGAAAGTGTCTCATAAAACCGAGGAGATCGACTTGGATAAACACCTGGAACACAGCCTTGACGCTTCTTCCTGCAACCATTTACACCTTGTAGTATGTCACTGAAATACTTTGCGTTACTGTCAGTACGTAATTCAGAAGTGACAACAATGACTATTATGTTCATTTATAGGTTTCGTCTTTTCGGACCCAACTCTTTTGGTTCTGCCACAACCTTAAATCAATCCATACCTGCTTGAAAATCAAGGATTTCAAGTTAGTTTCTATACTCTATACTCTACTCATTGTCCACTGTAAAGGAATGGAGTTTTGACTCCAGTGAAAATATCTACCAGAGGGAGCAGAAAGCTGATCAGGAGCCATAATCTGTCATGTTTCATAAAGGTCCCACACATGGATCAGAACATTAATAAATGGAAATAAATAATAAATGATTCAAAGGTGAGATTTGAGCATCTTTATAATTCACAAAAGCATTTAATAGCAAAGTAAGCCTATGTGCAGTGGATTATGTACTTAGGTAGGAAGAATTAAAAAGGCAGCATGGTACATGGAGATGATGGGACAAATGAACCAGCATGCATCATGGTGTTAAAGAGATCAGATGGATGGATAGGTCAGTGATTGTATTAGTTGTCCTAACAACAACTTTAAGAACCAAGAAGTCACTAAATCCTTCCTCAGAATTAAAGAGAATTTTCAGATGAGTGGTGGAGAATCTTCTAATTCAGAAATCCAGCGTTCTTCTACAAAATCATAACAGACTGTCCAGGATGACTAAGAACCTATAAAATATGACCAGATGTGCTCTTACATGGGTAATAGAATCACCAACCTTTTTTTTTTTTTTTAAAGCAGTGAGTTTTACGAAATCTGTAGAAGATGTGAAACTATTCAGATTTAAACTCATCTGGTTCCAATCTCAATGCCTCCATCACGTTTTAAATGTTCATTGATTTTTATCTATAGAGCACTTTGTCACAGCTACTGTTGTTATTATTGCGCTTTATAAATACAGCAGCAGCAGTTGTTGTATGGGTACAGAGATGCTGCTGTAATAAAAAGCAAAGCCGAAAGGATTGTTTGCAACTTGATCAGGACCAGATGCTGTGGGAACCCCAGGTGTTGCTCTCTGTACCCTGGATGATCAGAGCTGCTTTGGCGGACTAAAGGAAGCATGACCTCCAGCACCACCAGAGCTGTACTGAGGAAGCGTCACACATAATTCACATTTCATTCTTCACCATGCCAGTGTCTCTGGGTAGGCGTTTAAAAGGAGGTTGATATTGTGTTTGATGAAGAATTTCTCTGTTGATTGGTTCATAGATTTGGGATAATTATCCCACCAAACTGTCAACCTAATTTAATTTGAGATTAATTGGAATTATGCTCAGAGTACATTATGACATCTTGGTGACCATTTTTCAAACATTTGCAGCAACAATTATACAATTGCAAAAAGCTAAATTCATTTTTTGGACTTTTTGCACATCTTTACCAGGGGTGTTGACAAAGTTGCCTACATCTGCATTTTATTTCTTTGCCTGGCCAGTGACTTTGAATCCCTTCTGAATTAAATTGCATAAGAGTGGACAAGTCATCTGTTAGGCTCAGTTTCCACTAGCACCTACTCAGCTCAAGTCAAATAAGTTGAATAAGTTAACTCTAGCACACTGTGTTAAAAAAGAAAATAATAATAATTCTTCAAGATTCCATATTGTTTTGCCTGTTTGCCACACCTACATATTTCAGAACAAAAATATATGTATACAAAAGAAAACCTCAGAAAACAAAAAACAGCTACTTTTGAAAATCCAAGAAGTAAGGTAATCTTGATATTGTTCATGCTAACTATATTAATCGCATTAAACACTAAAGACATTGTAAAGTTCAAAATGTCAGCTGTCTTTGGTTTAAAGTAGTCGTAATAACCTGTTTCACAGAAAATGTTTCCTCACAGGAGCCACAGGACGTCACCTCTGCTTCTAGTAGAAGTAATTACTGACTCTTCATGACAGAATTACTAAAAAAAATAAAAAAAAACAATGTTTTTCCATCATACTATTTTCACAACTATAGGTTGTTTTAATAAAATAATCTATTTCCAACCTGTTTTGGTGGGCTGCTGTCCAGGTCACTCTCATCAATGGTTGCCAGATCTGACTCATAATTTTCAGTCCAAACACAATGTAAAAACTTCCCAACTCCAAGAAACCCAGCCAGAATTCAAATCCCTGTTGATGTGATCTCAAACTCCTCAAGGGTCCATATCCTGCAATATATTAAATATTACAACATATATATTACAATATTATTGTAATCCTCAAATCACAACATTTTTATGTTGTCTCTTGTTCTGACCTGAACTATTTCCCAGTGAGACTGCAAAGGACTTGAGTCTTGGTAAACAAGGAGACTTGTATTTGTCATGTCGCTATGTCATTTTAAATGATAAAATTAGTGAGATTTCAGTTGTTTGATGCTATTTCATAGGGACACTTCATTAACCAATATTAGTCAATGATGATGTGACAGATTCAAGACATTTCAAAACAAAATAAAATGAGTGCAAGGACAAGGCATTTTATAAGAATTCACAAGTTTTGGGTATTTCCGCCACACGACAATTACAAGAGAATTTTCTAATATACACTTCCTAAAAACCTGCCAAATGTTTTGACAAGCAGTCCAAATTTTAACAACCCACCTAAAACTGTTTGTCCAGGCCCAACGGGTTCCAAAGAAGCCCAGTTGGGCAGAAACCCGCCCAATCTGGCAACACTGCTCTCATTTTTATTGCTTACAAGAAAGAAAACCTGATCTTTGGAAAGTTGTTATGTGGAAACTGACTTTTACTTTTTTAGGTAAGTGTGAAGAAATATGTCTTCAAACAGAGTGCAGGCTGGGTAACTGATCCATATTCTGGTTACCAATTAGCCAGATAAAATGGTCTTTCATTGTATAAAGAGTAGAACAGCAGGAAATTATAGTACTCATTATAATCAGGATAAGCATGCCAGTTTAGATGTTTCTACTAAACGAACCTGGTGTTTATTACATGCTTTACTTTTCAATCACTGCTGACAGCTAATAAAGAAATGTGAGACATTTTGTTTTAGCTTATTCTCACTGTATCTCACTAACTAGAGCTGAAGTAAAAAAAAACACACAAAAAAAACAATCTATAAATATGAGAATAACAATATCTAATACCTTGTCATGAAACATAACTGGACTCATAGCACACATTAAATATGTAATAGTCACCATATTTTAGCAGAAGCAAAGTAATAGTTGCTCTTGTTTTAAACAAAAGCCATTTGATCATGTTTAACACGTTTTGTCTCAACCATCTGTGGTATTTTACTCCATTAACGCCTATACTGTGGGAATCTTGCATCGCCCTTTGGTTAACAGTAAAAAACAATTAACTGTAAAAACATAATCAGTGCATTGTCTGTCATTGCAGTTTTTAATTTGGTATGTAGAAAAAAATATAACCATTTCATATAATAGATGAAATGGCTGTATGCTTACAGCCATCATTTTCCATGGTTTCTATTTTCTGAAAAATAAAAATATCCTCTGATTGAACAGAAGTGATGAATTATTTCCCTCCTTTCTTCTGCTATCTCAGATTTGACCCTTTTTAGGCTAAAAAAAATTATACTTTAGCAAACCTAAAGAGATTAACAGCACTTATATGCAGCCCTTAAACATAACGCTATCTGCACACACATGAATGAGAAGAGGCAGTGGAGGTGTTGTAGTGGTTTACATCATCCGTCAACAGAAAGGTCCCCGCCTTGTGGCTGTGATCGTCTCATTGAAATGTCCAGGTCCAAATAAAAGAATCTCATTTCCTGCCCAGCAGCATGCAGCGGTAACATTCCTGGAACATCCAGCTGCAGTCTGACATGGACACAGCTGCCTTCATGCCTCTTTTACTGCCGCATGCATTTGATGCATTGGCCGCTCCTTCAAAACTACAGACTGTGTAATAAGGAGCAGAAAGAGGCTTTCATCAGAGGTAAACTGATGAGAATAAGAACAATCACCTGCCAGACACTGCGTTCCTATTCACCCAATCTAATGTAGTTGGAACTGAAGCTTGGCAAACAACGTCACGCAGCCCTTCATTTAAAAAATGACTAATTTCTTAAAATCTGCTCTACAGAGACACACTTCCAGCTGCAAACTGCATTTGAAATCAGGTTTGCTGCCTTATAAAAATTTTCCTTCAATTCGTCGTAAGAAAACACAAATTATAACATCTTATTTAAATAATATTTGCACGTTTCTGGATGGGTCGTATCGGACGCTGCCGCCCTCCTAGGTGCGCTTTGCCGAATAAGAATCGTCAAGAAACTGCGGATAAAGCAAGGTGGAAGTTAAAATTATGCAAAGGCAACGTGTTGTTTCCGATGCTAATTAGCGCCGAATACATGCGGTTGCTTTGCTGTTTTTGGATAATTAGTTGACAAGAAACAGAATGTTGTATTATTAAGGAGGTACAAAAATAAAAATGATTTTTTTTTTTCAATGGAGTCCGGTCCGCTCATTCCCACGAAAACATCACGTATCAGACTCGAATTGCCTACCCAAAATAAAAGCCTTTAGTTGCCCAGGTGAAACGCGAGCTAAATGCAAAAATGCCAAGTTGATTAAAAACATACATCAGATTTAGAAACATGCAATGTCATCAGATCAGATTCGGGCTTCAGTAAAGAATTCTTCAAGCATCTGAGAAGCCACAGAGAACAGCAAAGCAGAGACAGACAAGAAGCAACAGGCGACACAAGACCGCTCACCTGCTGACAGGCTCTAACAGCTGAGGCAAAACGCTCTTCTTCACATGGATGTTCAGAAAGCTGCGATGGCAGCCTTGCGCTTCAGGTGTCCTCCACCTCCTCATGAAGAAGTAGCACGGCGCTTTCGCATCTTTTAGTCCATACCTCACACTATGAAACACCGCATCGGACTGAATGGCAAGACAGGGAGGGGTTCGTTCATGAAGTCACCGTATGACAAAGACAACCAGGCTGAGCTTTCAGCAGAAGCAGCTGTCACGACGGAACACCCAAGGTGCTCTTAAATCCAGTAAATTCAAAATGACAGTGTCAACAATAACAGGCCAAAAAAGCACTGATTTAGTTCACAGTGGGTTTAGGGTAGAATCAATCAGCATGTGGCACTTCTCACATGAATCTCTTTGATAAGATATTTTGGTTTCCACAGAAGAGGACACTTGGTCCAATCCTGAAACACTTGAAATACCATATGATCAGACTCATCATGTTCTGTTTACTTATAGAGGACTTTTGATCTTAGCTTACTTAAAGTGATTTCGCTACATTTGTTTCTGCACAGCAGTACAATCGAGTTCAGGCCCAGACTGCCATTACGCCATGACAGCACTTTGTTTTGGATCATGTTGTGGTTGATTAGCTGCTGTGTTTGGCATTATATTTTGTTATAAATGATTTTTTTCTGTTGAAAAGAAAACTGGATGACACTCAAGATTCCTTTGGGCCAATCATCAGCCAGCTGCTGTGCTTGACAGATGGTTTGAAGTGTGTGGTTTTGGTTTTCTGCAAACTGGATTCTGTACATTATTGTCAAGTGTGTCTACTTTGGTCTCATCTGTCCAAAGGATATTGTTTTCCATCCATATGTAAGTTTTCATGCCATTTTTTTAAGACAGAAACTCCTTCATCCTGTTAATTGTCTAACTGTGCTGTGATGTACATTTTAACATGCTCACTTTATGTTGCCTACTTTAAGAAAAAAAAAAACACAGAAAAACAAATGTAGTTTTCTGACTGGTAGTAGTTTACAGTCTCAGACAAAGAAGTCAATCAAAAGTGATTATTATTAATCTGTGATTCCATTTTTACAACAAATGAAAACAACACCTTAATTTCTCCTTTTGTTCTTGTAACGATGTCTGAAGATGTTTCTATCATAATACAACACTCTGCTTATCATGATGCTCAGTAAGGCTTTGGCAACTCTGTTAGATGTTCCCTGTGTTTCAGCTGAACTGTTCATTTGTCACAACTGCATCCGTGAAAACATCATTAGCACAAGATGAGTTGATATTCCAGAGTGAGAGGACCAAACCCTGCTGCAGCTCACATCATTTAGTGCTTCTCCACTGATGTTAAAAGGCAGATAATAGCAGCCGAGTCAGTTTCATTTACAGAGTACCTGTTTTCACCAAGAGGTCAGTATTCCCGCAACTGGAGATGATTATAATGTAATGCATGGATTGCATAGAGGGGGACCAGAGGAGAGATGAGTGATTTAAAATGGTTTTCATGTGAGCTACAGCTCATTATAACATTCACCTAGTTTTAGATACACAATGGTTACATACCTGCTGAAATGTTCCATTGTTTATTTTAGTTTTAAAGTAAACTAAAATAAACAGCACAATCTTCAATTTATTTTATTGGGACTTTATGTGATAAAACGAAATATAAAGCGTCATGTATGGAGAGCTAAATCGAAGAGGAGAGAGAGGAAGAGGAAGTTCAGACCTTCTCTTCCATTAATCATAATGGGTAATATGAAATCACTGGCTAATAAGCTGGATGAACTCCAAGCCCTCATAAGGACTCAGACAGAGTGTCCCTGATGCTGCTTCTTGTGTTTTACTGAAACATGGCTGCGGGTCACATCCCAGACTCCAGCATCTCTCAGGCTTCCTGACTGTATGAGCAGCGACATAAGAAAAGGAGGTGGATTAGCAATGCTTGTCAACAACATATGGTCTCATCCAGGACATGTTACTGTGGAGTGTGTTCTCTACTGAACTCGTAGGATTAAGTTTCCATCTATATTATTTACCAAGAGGGTTCACCAGTGTTATTTGGGCAACCGCTTACCATTGTACCTTCAGCTGTTGCCGACAGAGGTCATGTGACGCCATCAATTCAGACACAACACCCCAGTGCTTTGTCCCAAACACCTTTTATCAGAACTGTGAAAAGGTGTTCATATGAAGGAGAAGGAGCCCTGCAGTGATGTTTTCAGGCTGCAGACTGGATTGCTCTGTGCCAGCCACATGGAGAGAACCATGACAGGGTGTGTGACTGACTGTATGAACTCCTGTATGGACAACACCATCCCCACCAGAATAGCGCGATGGTTCCCTAATTACAAATCCTGTATCACCAGTGAGCTAAAGGAAGTGTCAAACAAGAACAAAAACCTCCAGGGACGAAGACAATGCTCAGAAAGACTGAGAAGTTTATTTTACAAGTTTGCTTTCATTGAGAGTTCTGGTCAACAATCCTTGGTCCTTGATCAGAACTGAACATCCATAATTCTGATGGAGGAAAGGCGAAGCACTGAACTTATGTTAGTTTTACCTCTAGAGGCAACCTCGAGACAAAATTGAGAAATAATTACCCAGAATGACTGTTCCGAGGTTCAGTCCTAGTAACCACAAAGACCCTACAGAGAAGAGCAACACCGCCTCATTACCTATCAGTCTCCTGCTTCTGTACAACACAGAAGCTCCTGCCTGGAATCATGTGATGGTAAATAAGAGTAAGAATGAACAAATGTAAGTGAAATCCAGAAAAGAATTGACAGAAACACAAGAGGAACTGATTACTAAGCACAAAAGACAAAGACCTGTCCACCACAAGAAACATTATGATCTGTGGCCGTTCATGTAGATCCTCAGCCCTTCGGCCCTGAATCCAGAGCTACAGCAAAGGTTCCCATCAAGTGTGACATTTATTTAAAGAGACAAGTCTGTCAGATTACTGTTTAAATGATACAACTGCTGCACTGAACCTTCTCACTTCGCCATTACATTGATTTCTGATGCCCCTAGTCCCAACAAGTCCACATGTTATGCTAATCTGATACCAATAAATTTGTATAATTGCAACAAAATGACCTGTGACATTATAGAGTCAGCATTTTCTTGATTTTATAGGGGAAATTATTCCAATAAAAAGAATAAGACATGAGCTTCATATCAAGTCCATTTTCTTCTAAAAAGGATAGACTTTAAATACATTGTCTGAAGCTCCTGCAGTGACATATTATTTTCATTAAATGCTTTGTCATCACAACCATTAACTGTAAGTGGGTCCTCAGGGGTGAGATTCAGTCACAGCTGACACTTCACAGTCAATCAAAGCACTGATATGAACACTAACCTGCCATTTATGCTCACATTCATACCTACTGGTAACATAGACATCAGGTTGAACTGCATGGCTTAATATTCAATGGGAAATGAAGGATTTACAGGTATCTATGGTCTATCACCATCTTTAATAACTCTTTGATGAATCTGAATTAATGATCTGCAACAACACTTCATTTCCCTTTGGGATTAATAAAGTATTTTTGAATTTGAATTGACTGAATAGGACAGCAATGATTTATTTTGTAAAATCAGAGCAGTTCTTTAAGTGACAACACAATAGGTTTTTGTCTTAATTTTATTTACTCTAAGCCAGGTGTCAGGATAAAATCAATCTCACAAAATAAAAGATACGTGACATGTGCAGACTTGTTCTTTAAAACACAGAGTGCCTGCATATGAGGAAGTTCTGGATGAAGAGAAAAACGTTGACCTTTGAGTAGCAATGAACACAACTGCTCTCTGACTGGGAAAAACTAAGTTCTTGCAGATTCTGGTACCAGTAATGTCATTATTTGAAAGCTTAATTTCACCTGAATACAGAAAAAAAAATTTAACTAAGAATTGTGCTTCAGATGAAATTATATTGTTAAACAGATAAATCTGTAATTTATCTGTTTAAATTAAGGATATATTAGAATATAATTATACATAAGGGGCCTAATCTGCAGCGATTCAAAATAAGAAGTGCTAAATTACATGAGCAAAAGAAATTGCATGCACTGTCCTCTTTAATGAGGATTCTTCTTGTGCTGCTTGCAGTCATTATGGTGAGTGTCAGAGAGAGTGGCCATGAAAGAAAGATGAATGTCATTATGCTGGAGGTATAATAATAATAATAATAATAATAATAATAATAAATAAACATCCAATGTAGTTCAAAAAACAGTGAACGTATTTAAAAGTCAATCAAATTAACATTTTATTTTGTTTTGCACATTAGATTCATTCCTCCTTGAATGAATGTATTACCCCTGCCTCATTCTTCTGATGCAATATCCTGTTTGTGTGCTATTTGTAGATTACGTTTGCTCATTCTATTGAGTTTGCACATGTTTATGTACGTGCAAACCTTTAGAAGAGTTTAATACTTGGATTTTGTGGTTACCACACTGGGTGAAAGTTGTTCTGGTCTTTACAACCAGAAATCAGATGATGACTGGATAGGTGATTAGAGAGTGAGGCAGCTGTGGATCAGGGTAGAGAGTCTTCAAGTCCAGGTTCACCAACCACACGGCACTATTCTCCTTGGAGAAAGACCTTCACCCCACGTTGCCTAGCAGTCTGTGTGTCTGTGTTTGAATTTAATGTAGAAGGACAGTGACAATGTGTCCAGAATGATCGGTAAAAGTTTAGTCTGTTTACCAAGCAGACTGAACTCATAACTACTCCTGGAGAACGACACACACACAAAGTAAGGGACTGTGTTGAACTACTCCTGCAGTGTTTAAGTAAACGTATTTGAAGCTGTTTTATGCATCTAAAGCATGTTTGCATGTAATGTTTAGTCTTAGTGTGTGTATGCGTACATGTGTGTGCGTGAGCGCGCATGTGCGTGTGTGTCTGTACTGTCCTCCTGAAGCCCAGCTGGACATCTGCCCAGTGTTTCTGTCTGCTGGACTGTTTTCCTTTTTGAAAAGAGTTTTCCTTATCAGCATGACGAAAAATGTTTTTCTTTACAGAATTTTATTTTCTCTGCAGCTTATTAGCATTTTGAAGAAAGAGACATTATTTTAGAAAGAGTCATATATTTTCTATACAGTTCCACAATGAATGAATGGATAATTCAGAGTCTGCAACTGAAGTTACCTGGCATGCAGGCTGAGAATGGCCTTTTATTATGTAGCAATTACATATGAAAGAAGAGAGGATTATTCAACCATTTAACCTGCTGATCTTCTCATATCATCCTCCTGGGAAAGATCTCACCCTCCACTCATACCAGGATAATTCCCCCCTGATGGAAACAGACACCTTTACTGTTACTGTCATGTTGAGGTTAATTTGACGAACCCACATGCGCAGAACGCACTCAGGAGAACCGGTAAGGATTAAGTCGATTTATTGAATACAGTGAGAACAGATATATTTATATACACTAGACGGTCTGGAACTGGTGCTCGTCCTCGGTGGTTCAGGTTCTCTGGTGAAGATAAAACAGGTAAGAGGCGTTCAGGGGTCGTGGGAATTTCAGTTCAGTAGAGACCTACTTGTTGAGGATTATGTCTGAGCTCGGGAAGGAGTACCGCAGGGATCCGAGGCTGCAGGCTGGACAGAGGGCCGGAGCTTCTCGAGAGGGCGGACAGGTGAGTTGGAGGGAGACGTCAGAATAGGAGCCGGGAGGGAGCCGCTAGACCGGGGAGCTGCCGAGGTTCGCGGAGGTTAAATGAACTCAGGATTTCACGGAAGATGACCTAGGAGAGTCAGCACAGAAGGAGATCACTTAGGAGAACAGGTTGGTCGGAGGTGAGCTATCTATGATTTACCATCACAGGCTAACACTCTGGCACCGGAGTGTCGGCGGCTCCGTCCTGATAAACCCCTCCAAATGATGGTAAGTGGCAGCAGGTGTGCAGCTCCAGGTTCACGCCCACCAGAAGGGCCCAGGATGCCCCCTGGTGGAGAAACTAGAGACCCCCAACCAGCCTTCCCCAGATCCTAACAGTTACAGTTAATTAACACATTGCAGAACTGAAACATGCTGCAGTCAAATGCCTGTGTTGCATTAGGATCTGTCATTTAAAAAATAAAAAGTAATTATGTGGGGATTACGTCAGCTTGAACAAAACTCTGTGCATGTTATTGGAAATAACTGTAGAAAACTCCAGCAGAAAGGAAGAAATCTGGCAGTTCAGTTTTCCTTTGACGATTTCAGTGTTCAGTAAGCCTATGCTTTCTGTACAACAAATTTGATGGCTTCAGAAACATTGATGGCACTAACAAGCAAAAACCCTCAAACTATTAAAACAATCTGGAACATGCTGCTATGAAGACATGTTAAGCCTGTGGAGGCTCTGGGCCGGGTCAGAACCGACACACTGCAGGCTGCCTCCCCTGGTACTTGGCGTAATCGTCCCCACATCGCCGGCACTGACAGCTGCAGCTGTGCTCTCCCTTCATGGGTTCTACATTAATGACTCTTGACATGCTTGCCTACTATAAGCAGCCCAGTCGAGTTTTGCATGACGGCCCCACATAGGGGATCAGTAGACTGTCAAGATGGCAAGTGATGCAATCTAACTTGACAAAATATGACCTCAGTGAGACTGGCTTGGCTCTTTCAAAGATTCTGCTGCATTCATGTGAAATCAACATTCACTTATTGTGTTGTTGGCATTTCAAACTGATTGTACGGGTCCTTTCACAGCAGCCTGTATTGATTTTGTTGTAATGCATCTATAGATTGGTTTTATTTTCTTTCTTGCTAGAAAACAGGATTGAAAAGGAAAAAACATAAATGTTTAATATCTACTGTATTTCTGAATCTGTGCTCCAGAAACTTCATTAATTTTATTTAAGAAGAATCTGATAAAGTCATTAAAAGCCAGGGATTTGATGGCACATCAGTGACATGACTGTGTAAGTTTGGAAACTGTACTGAAAGGACCCTTAGGTTATTCTTCTTCTCCATTAATGATGAAATATACAATGTTCTATCTTGGTGAAGGGTTTATTGATCCACTGTAATATGCTCTCCAAGTTCTTCCTGTACACTGCCTTCCTGTCTCTAATCTTTACTTAAAGTTTCTTTGTTTCACCCCTCAGCTCACCCATCCCTTAAAGACCTTTTTTTTTTTTTTGCAGTTCTTTCAGGTCACTGGTGATCCAGGGTTTGTTACTAGGTCAACAAAGGAAAACTGAACTGCTCACATTCAGTGGGGATGATGTTCTCCAAACAAAAGTTTCTATAGCCAGTCACACATTCAGTCATGGCATTGATGTCCTCTTTGTGTCACTGACCAGTGTTAGTGAGTTAGCAGAGTTAGTGGAGGTCTGAGTTAAGTATGAGCTGACTTGTACTTTGCACTGAGCTGTATTGGTCCAAAGACATTTCCTAAGGATCCACTAATCAAGCTGGCTGTGGGATACCTCCTATGATGAGATTAACCTGGGAGCTCGACTGTTCATCCCACCACACTGTTTTCACACATAAGACAGATGTGGGGAAAAGGCATCTCAGGCCTGGTTAAACTTTTGATGAAAAGCTGTATGGAGTAGAAATATTTGGAAACATTTCTTTTGGATTATTCACCAAAACTGTATTGAATTTATGTCAATTTCACATGTAGAAACCTTAACTTGGATCTTATAACAAACATAGCATGAGGTGTTAAGAAAATCTCCGTGTTGCAGCTGGAGGGTGCTGTTTTGACACGGTGCAGTCATAGCTCCTGTTAACCAACCGGCTGTGTGTTAGGAACCTGTGCAAGAAAGCTGTAATTATCAGCAGGAATCTTGCTTGCATGTATTACGTCTGTAACACTGTTCACATTTCCTGTAATAAGTCATTTTCTTAGGCTGTTTTCTGTTCTTATCTCTGCCTTGATGGAGCCAAGAACATGCCACCTGTCAGCCTGTGGGACCCCGCTGACGACGCAGGCTGCTCTGATGGGGAAATGCTTGGCCAGTTGTAGCCACAGAGAGACGAAGCAGAATGCTGCAGCCGCGGTTGCCAGAATGTGCCTGTTTCATTCATACAGTAGCGTGACAATGACTGACTGAGTCCAAGAGAGACCACATCGGATTCTTCACTTACTGT
The DNA here is from genome assembly GCF_001443285.1 of Poecilia latipinna. Taxonomy (NCBI): domain Eukaryota; kingdom Metazoa; phylum Chordata; class Actinopteri; order Cyprinodontiformes; family Poeciliidae; genus Poecilia; species Poecilia latipinna. The sequence continues at coordinate 193,158 of NW_015113856.1, read as the reverse complement.
CCCACCTTATCAACAGATGGCACAGTGAGAGAGACTGAGCAGTGACTGGGTATGAGCAGGAATAGATAGGATCTTCCCACAGATCACTTTTTATTTCTTTAAGTAAGCAGAATGAGACCAGATGGGATCCTGGATCCTCTGCTGCCTCTGATGGTAACACACACACAGTAACACACACACAGCAGTGGAACAAAGGCTGAAGGTAGAACAGCATGGAAAAGTTTCTCCTCCCATTCTGAGTATCAGGTCAGGATTCTTGGCTTTTATTCATGATGCATATGGCTCCTGTAACTTCTTTATATTTGTGCCACGTTAAGCAGGATGTTGTTGAGAAAGTACATTCTGAAACAAATTTTACAGTTTGTAGGTTAACATGGATTCCTCTTTGGTTTGTTGCACAGCTGTGAGTTCTGCCTGCATTCTGTCGCCGTCATCATCATTCCTCATAACGTAACACCTGGACTTAAGATACAGCTGCTGGTGCTAGAAATAGTAAATTATAAATTAAATAAAATTGTAATAAAAAAATATTTCAAACAAACATGCAAATATGGCCATCAAAATCAATATGTGAATTTTCTAGATATATTTGAAGTTTCCAACACATTTCAAGTGTTTTTATGCTGCTACAAAATCTCAATTCATAGTTCAGCCTTACAGTGCTTTACATTAACACATTGTTAATTTCTATTTTATTTTCTTGTCTCTTTTCCAAGTTCTATAAAATTTATTTTAAGCATCCAAAAACTGAAAAAAAAGCTTCACATGCTGAAATGCAAAAATGTCACTTAATGGTGTGACGCATCGAAAGTGAAGGATGGGAGTCCTAAACGAAGCAAGTGACTGTGATTGGTTTTCCAAGTTTTTCCAAGTTGTTTTGGTTTCTATGTGTTCAGGTTAATTTGTCTGAGGAAGGAATAAAGAAACGACGCTCACCTCCTCCCTGCTGATGAGTTTGTTGATATGATCAAATCACAAACTTTGCCTGAATTCATGCTGCATGATTTCTACCACTATGTTTCCCCTTAAAAGTGTTCCTTCACAGTAATGCAATGTTTGATTACCGTAAATCTCATTAATTGTATTTACTTCTAAAGTATATGAAGATTAATTTTCTTACTTTGTAAAAGTGTTGGCTATAAATCCATGAGGGCTGCCAGTCCTTTTGATTGCGGGCTGCTGTCCATCACCATCTTCGTTGCTCATCAAAAGCTTGACAATAAATGAGAAGTCTGGTTTGCATCTTTGTCTGTTTGTGCAGCCATCCATGCAGCACTGTGTGACCAATTTTACACTGAAATCAACTAAATAAAAGTGGTACTAGGCTAATATTAGGCTATTAGTCTGTGTTTTGAATAGCTTTACAGGAGTTAACGTGTGTATTGGTTGTTTTGACATCCGTCATGGTGGAGTGGGCTGCTTTCTGAAGAGAGGACGTTATGTTTAATGGGTAAATATCTGACCATATCACTAAAAGTGTTGGTTAATCTGCCTTAACACATCTCAAAGGTGATCTGTAAGCTTGAGATCAGGAGTCATTTACAGAGCAGTAAAGTTCTTCCACACCAAACTCATCCACAATATTTGCTACAAAGTAAATAGATTTTGCCTTGTGGCCAAGATCACAGTCATGATGGAACAGGAAGGGGCTATGTCCAAACTGCTACAAAACAGACAAGAGCTTGACATTGTCCAAAATGTCGTGCTGTGCTGACATGTTCAGGGTTCCTTTAACAGGAACTAGTGGCTGAATGGTTGCTGCAAGAGATTAAAGGATTTCTCAAACATGCAGGAAGGAATGAAAGCAACCATGAGTGAATAAGATTTTAACATGATAAAAAGCTGAAAAAAAATGATTTTACACGAGACTCTCCTTTTTAGAAAACATCTTTCAGCTCTCGTCTACCAATTGTCCCAATCAGACACAAAGATGGTAAAGGTGGGGTTACAGGTGGACCTCTACATGTTTGTTCTTGGTGAACAATTACAGGCTCTCCACCATTTCGCCCTGGTTGTTGGTTCTAAAGCTCTGTGGACCTTGGTACCCACCAGTCCTGTTAGCGTACATTCTCAGGTTGTTGGAATAACGCTGAGACAACAATCTGTGCATTGTAAGATGCATTGTGAAGGGTAGATTTCTCATTTTCTTCATTTATTTAAGGACTTAATTTTATTCCTTGTTGTTTGCATTTCCTATTTGTACTGTAATAAACTACCATAAATGATTATTATGGATTAGTCTGTCTGATGGACTTTGGTTGCTACCAGAGTAACAGCTTCCCAGGTAGTTCATTATAAAGTGATCCACTGCTTTGCTACTGGTTCTGGATGGAGCAACTGTGTTTTGAGAAACCTTTCCATCTGCACTGTGTGAGAAGTGTTGATTTCTCGACAGCTTGTGGAGGCTGTACAAACACGATAGTGGTGCTTCTCCAACACAATTAGAACAGAGGCTCATGAATAGAAAACTGGAACATTTATTTTATTTTTTTATTTTCTTGAGTATATTTTTAAACAGAGGGAAAACAAACCTTTCATTTTTGCCCATCAGACTGATTCAAACTTGGAGAAGATGGAGAACACAAGAGAGTGAGCTAGCTGGCATTAAAAAATATCCTGGATGGTCTAATGAGATCTTCCATTTAAAAAGTGGAGCAGATGGTTGAGGCCTATGATTGCCGTGTTTTACTCACTGCAATCTGTTCCTCCGATTATCCACAGAAAAGCATAGAAAGATGTTGCTTGGCTCCATCCAAGAGAGAATGTGCCTCACAAAAGCTTCATAGAGGCCTCAGTGCTCAGCGGGAACCAAACTAATTTAGGGTTAATTAGACAATGTTTACACAGCTGGACTTGCTTTAGAGAAAGTTTAATCTGCAGTGAATGGTTGATGTTTTATCAATCTTCTAATGTGAAGATAAACTCTGGAAAGAGGTTAGTTGGAGTGGGAGCCACTGTAACGCAGTCAGATTCACATAAACAGATTTAGGGTCCAGGTGATCATCTAGGTAAGTACACGTTAGAAAATAGCAGATTACCATCAGATTTAACTTCCAAAAGAGTAACCTGAGAAATAGTTTGTGTATCAAGTCATTACCTTAAGCATTTTGAAGCAAGAATATAACTTCCTGTTAGCACATGAGTTTTAGCTGAAGTAATGCAGCTAATGTAGCATGCTAACTGATGTCCTGATTTGAGCTACGTGTGTATTGTACGGTGACTCTGTCAAAATAAATACATGCACAGTGAACTCAGAAATCACAACTGAAGTTGGCTCTGCAAATACAAACTTGTATTGGGAAGAAATGTAGCTTGTTAACATTATTCCAAAAAAGCACTGAAACAGTAAAAATGCACAAAATGTTACTTAAAATGTATGAGTCTTTATATAAAAATGAAGATCTGATGGTTTGAGCAAAGATCAACAGAGAGATGCTGCAGAAAGAAAATGACAAAACCACAGTGGATGCAGATGGAATCACCATGTGAAGCTGCAGCTAGAATTAGTGGATTTGACCAGGAGGACACACACCCCTGTCATGCCTTTTTCAAGTTAAACAATTTGTTCAATTCATGCTGACCAAGGATGGCAATCTTGCTATTCACCTCCATCCTCTACTTCAACAATCCAACAAACTTCATAAAACTTTCCCCCTACTGTGATTAGACAGGGAAACCTCAGTAAATGTCTACACTGTATGATCCTTCTTCTCAGTCACACAAACACCCGAGACTCTTAATCGTTGCTCTCATCTCCTTATACCCTTCTGTGGTACTTTCTCCTTTTCATGCTCCTTAAAACATTCAGATGATTCAAACCTCTTTATAGCCTCAGTCACCACCAATTACAACTCCTGTTTATGAAACCTAGTGCTCTAGGAGATGCCCACTGTTCTATCCTTTCCTCCATTACCCTCCTCTGTTCTTGTTCCTCCTCATCCTGCAGTGCTAACACTCTTGATCACCTGTCTTCTGCCACTCCTCTACCAAACATCCCTACACCTGTTAACATCAGAACCACAGTTAGCATTCCAAGGGGTGATGACAAACAAAGTTGCCCAATCCTGTATAATATCAGAGACCTTGGCTGTTGAGCCTCCAGCTGTAGACTGCTACATGTCTGTTCCTTCTGTGGTGGTGCTCATGCCAGAAACTCCAACTGTCATGATCTGTTGGACTTAATTTGCTTATTTTGACTTTTTCCATCTTGTGTTTCAATCCTGTCCATCCTCAGTGTTTGTGCTTTCTGCTCTTGTTTTTCGTCTGCTCATGTGTCCAGTGTCCAGTTCAGCTTATTCACAACAAATGTCATCTTGAAGAACTTTACAAAACAAATCATTTCAATTCAATCGCACATACATTCCAATTCGACCTAGTTAGCAAGCTCAGCTACAGTTCATAGAGTTTCTAAAGAAACCCAGCAGACTTCATTAAGTCATTCCCTCCTTGATCGCTCGCATTGTTGTTGGCTTTACAGTAATCCCTGATACAGAGCATGCATGCAGACAGTAATCAAGTTCCCGGTACATACAGTATACTCCTCGTTTTTGGTCACACAACTTCAGATCCTACTGTTGTCTTCATGCTGGTGGTGATCTGATGTTGAGGGAGAGAGGCAACTGGGGCAGAGCGTGATGATGTATGGAATTTGGTGAAGGTTTATGTTCCAGAAGGGGTTTCATAGGAATCCTTCATTTCTACGGTTATGAAGCATCTGCCGTGGACAGCTCAATTCTTCTTCAGAGGAAGAATTTCATGTCCTGTCCATTCATTTCTATTCTCTTAGAAAAGAAAGCAGCAGGAGAAGTGAGGTTCCTGTCATACACCTTTTCAGGAAAATCTGATGAAATCTCATTAATATCTTTCTAAACTCCATCAATATCTCCTAATAGGATTGTTGAACATTCCTTCATTATTTCAGACCCTTTAATTATCATCAGTAGTATTTTGTTTATTCGTAGTTGTTTGCTCTTATATTGGCATTAGCTTAGTTTATTACTTAATGCACTAATCAGTAATGTAATATTGAGCCAACAGAAATTAGAGGAGTGTTGTTAAAAATCTGAGTTTTCATCCCAGTTGTTGACTCTGCAGGGTCATTCCATTTGAATATCTAATACACTCCAGCTCAGTTTATTTCTTGTCATTTGTGTTGCTGCCATCTCATTTCTCATCTGGTTTTTCTCAGGAATTGTATTTCCATATCATTCCCTCTTTGAAATTGCTTTTGTTAGGAGCCAAATGTAAGTCCCTTTTTCTCGGGGTGCTGTACCAGTTATTCTCTAACTGTTTCTTCTGTTTAACACTTTGTCATGATTCTAATTCTCCATGAACAAACTCCAACCCAGCCCTCATGTTCTGTGTCGGTTGAGTCTGCTCTGCCCACTCTCTCAGCCACTCCATCTGAGGTAATTTGAGCACAAGGCTGACTGAAGCTTGTTACTGGGTAAATTTAGGAACATTTTTCACTCTTATAAAAAAAAGGTTATTTTTGAAAGCTTAAATTATTTTATTACAATTGTAGGACAAAGGTAGTATAAATTGTAAGCAGTCTTTTAATGAAGAGAATGGAACAGTTTTGTTCTCAGTTGAAGAAATTTGATTTGGCTGATTTAATTCCAAACACTTTGGTGTGCTATGTGAAGTCATGTAAAGGTGAAAACAACATGTCACAGAAGGAATTTAGTTTTTTGAAAGAAACAATTAGGGAAAAATTCCACATTAAGAAATAATTGCTCTTAATAAAATAATCAATAACTTTGCTGTTAATATTTTTACCACCTGATCACTGATCAGGGTATAATAAATAATATTGGATTCAAGACAATAAAATACACTGTGTGGTTACAATATAAGTAAATATGGAGAAGTTCAAGGAGTATTTTTGCAAAGGCACTATCTTGTATATTAAAAATTAGTGCAGTACATTTTTATTACCTTCAAAGACACATTGTACAATCTGACACAATTATAACTTTAGTCAATGTGTTTTATGTTTGATTAAACTGGTTAGAGGGATAAACTGGTGTGAGAGGTTTATAACTTCAGATAAAACAGAGCTGACCAGGTCCTGCTGCAGCAAATCATCCCCAGACCATGACACTGCCAGCTCTGTGCTTCACAGCTGGCAGTTCTTTCTCTGGAATAGTGGATCTGGTCCAGCATGTCCTCTGTTCTAGTGTCAGATCAGTTTTAGAACAGTTTTTCAGAAGTCCTGGTCTCTGCCTATCTTGAAAACGTCATTCTGTTCTTAGAGAGCAAATACTTCCTCCTTTCAGTGTTTCCATGTCTCTGCCCTGCATGTCTTTCCCTTCTGTCATCTGCTTGCCTGTCTGACAACTGTCAAATAAGGGCCGCTGGAGCCCACAAAGCCTTAAGAAAAAAAAAAAAAAAAAAGAAACACAAGGGAAAAGCAACCAGACACCCCCAATCATCACAATCAGACATAACGCCAGTTTTAGGTGTGAAAAGCAGGGGAAACCTGGAGTTGCAGGTTTTCCCCCAGAGGGGGTGGGGGGCGGAGATCAGGGTGATCCCACCTGCTGATCATCAGCCATCAGCAGAGGTTAAAAGGAGCAGACTGCTGATAATTCCTCACCTGAGTGTGGACCCATGTGGTAGCACTCATTCTGAGGTGTTCTCCGTGTGTTTACATCTCTCTAGCGTTTCTCTTGTGCTCCTTCCTGAAGGAAAATGCAGGTTTCAAACAGAAAGAACCCAGGCTGGGAATTGAACCCTTCTTGCTACGAGACAATGGAAGATTTTCCCTGCTGTGGTTTTGCTGCCAACACTTTCTTTCTCTTTCTTCTGTATCACAATTGCCCCCAGTTTTAATCTAACAAACCATTAATAATTTACTGTAAGTGGCCTTTGATACTTTTGGCCCTCTCAAAGATTTCCATACATTGATTTACATGAGCTTGGTCGTCTTATAATCTAAATTCATACCAAAATTAACTGTAGCCAAACTGCCTCAGCAGCTCTGGAACCTCTAGAGCCCCAGATGTAGGAAGACCCTAATTAAAGAAGACCCAGATCTCTTAAATAATTTTATAGATCCCTAGTCTCTCTTTATGATTTCATGTTAAAGTAAAAACCTTAGCAAGTTGTTTGAGCATTCTCAGAGTTCCACACAGTGTAAACCTGTCCCTGATTTCTTTTGCAGGTTGTCTGTGACTGTGACAATTTAAGCAAATTGCTAATAACATATATTTTTTAATAAAACTAACTGCAGGTGTAGAGAATTTGTGGGAAGATCTGAAAAGTTGTGTGAGAGCAAGACGCTTATGGAAGAAAACCCGAAACATTTGACCCAAGTAAAAGGACAGCACTATTAAAGACTGAAGAAATGTGTGTAAACTTGATTTTAAATACATAGTCAATAAATATTTTTTTCTCTCATTATTGTAGCATTTAGCAAATTGAAAACAAAAGAAGTTATGTTGTATTTTAATGAGAAAAAAGGAGCATGACATGTATGTTTTAATTCAGAGTCTTTTAAATGTAAACATGTTATCAGAGAAGATTTCTGGCTTGATGATTATCAAAATATATTTATTAATACTGACTTTAGTTGCTTTTTCTGATATATCTTTAAAGATATGGATAAAACAAAATAACTGTATCATTTCCCAATAATAGCAAAACTTGTAGCAGTGACCAAACTACAACAGGGTGATGGTCATTGCTGAAGCAGACATCTCTGATGTTGGTGTGGTGTGCATGGTGTTGTGTTCTCACACAGGGACCGGCCCTCACCTAGCTGTCACCTCACTGAACCATCAGTCTGCTCTGATCAGCTCAAGCTGAAGATCAAAAATTAAAAGGCCAGACTGCAGGACTAACATACTGCCTCTGTCACTGCAGGGAGGAAGAAGGAGAACACATGAAACTTCTTTAACAGGACTACAACAGTTATCTAATACCTTATTTTACAAATTTCTAATGTTTGCAAAACTGTTTCTCATTTTTGCCTTAATAAAGCATCTTTCTTAAAGTAAATAAAAAAAAATTCATCTACACATTTTTATTTTGTTTAAACTAACTACTAAAAAGATCATGTTTAAAAAACTAAAGCACTTATTGTCTGACTAAAAAGTATGGATAGATCTGAATGGCCGAATAGTTCAAACGCATTTTTAATACTGAAGCCATTGTAGCAGAGGGAAAGCCTTATTTAAAATGAGGAGCTACCTGCCAGACAATGGAGAGGTCTGTAGTTTCATCCTGTTTCATCTCAACAGCAAGAGACAAAATCTGAAAAAACCCAGAGACTTACATTGTATGATTTTTAAATTATTAAAAACATTAAGTATTTTATTTCTACCGACTGAAAGGGAGTAAAAGGAAAAAGGAAAACTGTTGGTTCAATCTTTAGAAAGAAGAGCTGGAAGAAACTCAAGATGACTGAGGACTGTTGATTTTCCTCAGACTGGAAATATTTCACGGAGTATCTTTCAATTCAGTTCAATTTTCTTAATATAGCACTAATTCACAACAAATTATGTCTTGAGGAACGTCACCAAAAAACAATTTCAATTCAATCCCACATACATTCCAATTGATCCTATTTATTAAGCAGTACAGTATTCAAAGTAAGTAGTTTAAAAAGTTTGCGTCCAAGGAAACCCAGTAGATTGCATCAAGTCACTGACTTGCAGCTTTATACTCTTCCTGGACAAACGTAGCGACAGTCGCTTGCATAAGGTCAAGGACTTTAATGGTTAGTGTGCTGAAATCTTTTCAGGATTAGTTTGCATCTCTTCAAGCGAACAATCATGTTTTTGTTTCATCTACAAAATCAGGAAGGATTTTGCAGAACCTGAAATTCTGTTTTCTTTGCTAACTGCTACCTTGCTGATTTATTCACCCGAAAAAAATAAATCTGTTTTAAAAAAGTGAATTCATGTAAAAACATCAGAAGACACCTTTTCTCAAACCAAGGCCAGACTGCAGGACTGGTTTGTCCTGCAGTCTGAACAAAACAGTTTGCAAGTCTTCTACCAGTCATCACCCGACCCCTACAGCTTATCAGCCCCACCCAGAGAGCAGGAATCACAGTTTAAGAAAGCAACTAAAATGTCATTTTGTTGCAGAACGGCTGCACAAAGTGCTGCTTCAGCTGGGTTCAATAATGGACAGAGCAGAGAAATGGAGGCCATCAAGCGTGCGCCACAGAGTGAGAAGAGACGCTCTATTTTTAGAACGTGGTGATGAGCAGTTCTCCCTGTGGGACAGGGTGATATCAAAGGGATATCACCCTGACTGTTGCCATGGCGATTGTAATTCAGCTTGGGTTTCTCCTAATTAGAGAGGCAGGAATGTACAAAAGAAGAAAAGCAAGAGCAACTGGAACAAAAGTCATCATTCCAGCACTATGAATCAATAGTTCCTGACCAGCTGGGTGAGGAGGACGTGGAAAGGACCACTTCTGGCATAGGAGACACAGTGAGAGGGAAAATGTGGAATGACGATCCTGAAGGAAAGTTAGAGTAAAAGTCTTGCCTTTCACACTTCTCTTTTATGTGTAGAGATTAATTTAAAGCCAGTGTAGAGGAAAACACACAGTAGATGCACTTTAAATGGAAGGTCTGGGCAGCAACAGAATCCTCAATAAAATGCAAGGGTTTCCTTTCTATGCTGCATCGGTTCATTCATCAGTGTCAGGTTAGTCCCTTCTTGGAAGATAAATGAATAATTTCAAGATAAATGAATAATTGATTTATTCATTTGCTGCCACTGACATCCAGAGCAGTTAATAGAAAATAATCTCTAAAAATGGGTCTGGACAGATATTCCCCAGTACAGTGATCCATCATCTGAGGCTGTTTTTATATAATGTTGTTAAATTCATCAGAGACTGTAGCACTATTCATCAACTACAGACCTACAGAAAAAGATGTGCACAATGGCCTCTCAGTGCTGAAAAGGAGCTCACAGGTTCTGGCTTCGACTGAATTTGGTTTGTTGTGCTCACAGCGCATTAAAGTTCAGGTTTATTGACAGGCTTCTACAGACAGTCATAGGTAGCGAATATCCCAAAGAGAACCCCACCGCTGTCAGTTCTCAGACTAATTCTTGATAGGACGACCATTAAGTATTAAACATCTTTTAATAAGAAACATAGACTTATTGATTTCTAATAATAATTATTTTGTTTCTGGAAAAGAAGTGGTTCATAAACACTAGAAATTGAGATCTTTTCAAATTACTTTTGTCCCAGTCCTAACTTCCATTTTGGAAATGAACCCAGATATGGGCTTTGACTAGGCCCAAGAGTATCCACTTGTTTATTCTCAGTCAGTCCTTGGTGGTTGTACTGGTATTGTCATTTTTCAGGGTCCTGCTTCTGTTTGATTTTTTGTTTTTGTTTAGTTTTTTTTTTACAGATGGTGTTACATATTTTCCAGGCTCCCTCTGATACACAGTGGAGTTCATGATGGACTCTGTGGTGTCCAGGGGACCATGGGTACGTGCCCAAAATGACATCGTCAGAGTATCTCTACAACTCTCACAGACCGCCCACATAGTGAGGAACACACTGCTAATGGAGACACACCCACCGTAGCTAGAACAGAACCAGACATTAAACAGCCAGAGTGAGACTTGACAATTGAGGAGGGGATTTAGATACATGTGTCTCTATTCCATAGAGTCTATTGAATGGGGAATAAACTGCCTTTTAACAATGTGAGACTATTAGAAATAAAAAAAAATTCCTCAAAAGACAAATTTCCTTTATCTGCTGTTTCTGGTGTTTGTATGTACAGATGTGTATTACCTCAACTATAGAACAAAATGGACCTAAAACCTAAAATATTAGCTTAAATTCATTAAAATACTTGGGATTTTACCCACATGTAATCTATGAAAAGAAAAACCAGATCTGGCTATCCTTCCTTTCCTCTCAGCAGAATAATTAGAACTGAAAAGACGTTTGCATATTGCAGAGCAGAGCTTTGTGGAGGAGCAGTGCACAATTTACACCACCACTACTTCCATTCAAATCCTGACACACTGACTCTAATTAACCTTCTTTTTCTCTCTTCTCTTCTTGAGATTTTTTTTTGTTTTTTCCACTATAAAGCTGAGAACACAGAAACAGGCTGAATGTAAAGGCTCAGAAGAAAATAAGAGGAAGGTGTTTCATTATAAATAGCATTGTTTTCAGATCATGATATTACTAATAACCATAAGCAAAAAACTGACAGTGCTCCAGATTATCGTAAAGCAGAAAACATGTTTTCTCAGCTCATTGCCAGATTGTCTGTCTCAGCAGTCCAGCTGGTTCTGATTCTGATTCCTGTGGATCTAACCTGAACTGTTCCTACTCTGGCTCAGCCTCTCCCTTGCTGGATTTTCACATTTTCATTTTTTTTTTTTTTTTTTGGATCAGATCAAATTGTATTGCTTGATCTATACTCTGTCTCCCTGTGTGGTTGGTATATTTTGCTTCATGGATTCTAGATTTGAGCTGCTGTGGGTCCCTGCATTTCGAATAAAGCATCTTTGGGTCTGTTGCTGCAGTGTGCTGCTACCACTCAGTTTGTGGTTTTCCTTCTGTTATCCTCACATCAGGCTTCTCCCGAATGTGTCTCTTCACAAGGACTCCTCTGTGGTTGCCTGGACTCTTCTCTTCAGCTGCCCTTTGGATCACCTTTTCAAGGGTCAGATTTAATATCTTTTGCTGAAGACAATTTTCACTCAGTAAAATTCTGAAAACTTATAGCTTCTACTTCTTCTCTTCATCGTGGATCCATTCAGTACAAAAACCATGACTAAGGTCTAGGCAACAACAAAAGAGCATTGATTGAGCATTGACTTGTACAGATGACTGATTAGCTCAGTGTCCTAATCTTCAGCTAATATTTAAAAATACTTTGCTTTGATCGTACACAGAAAATGTCTCTCATTTACAGAAGGAGGTCTTTTTAAGAATATATAATTACAGCTAAAACACCATTTGACAAGTTCTGGTATAGAAAATCTTAAACTACTGAAGATGTTTCATGTCAATGTCAGTGTTTTAAGACTTTGTAGGTACCCTTCCTTCTAAGACAAGGCAAACAGTGCAAAAACATTCCTATTGTTTGTTGTGAATAATGTTGTTATGGACTACAGTTGGTTGTCAAGAGTTTTGCAATAAATAAGATGTGAGTAATGAACAAATATCTTCTATGAGTTCAAAAGCAGAGTCCTCTTGGCTGTTGCACAATAGAAAAAGAGGGATAACATGTGTGGGATCAACTGTGAGCTGATGCCATCTAGTGGTGAAGGGAGAAACATGCAGAGTTTAGTTTTTTAGTAGCTTCATTTTTTACCGGGAAGGAGCAGCTTTTTTATGGACTGACTGAATTAAATTTCCACAATAGACCGACATTAAAAGTGTCAGCAATACGTTTTGAGATCTATTTTTCCTGACATTTATTTGAAATATGTTTTTTCCACCATAATTTGTCATTAATACTAACATTCCACAGAAGAAAATGTATCCATCCACCTTTTGTAAAAGGCACGCTTTTCTTTACTTCCAAACCTAAAAATAGGAATAAAATGGTATATTTGCTACATGATATATTTGCCAAAAATATTAAGTTGTGTTTTTTCAAAAGGTCAGTTAAAGGTAGTGGCTCTGATCCAATTTTATTTAAACATATTTGGAAGTTTGTTCTTTCAGAAAAGAAAGCACATCTGGGATAACAACCCTGATACAAACTGGACTAATGTTGCAACATTCAGTCATAATTCACAGTGTCATTTTAGCAGAAACCCAAACACACCATAACGGTTTAGACACATTAACAGCGGTGCTCAGCAGTGGAGGAAGTCACCATGAACTCTGAAAATATTTAACAGTCCTAATTCTTGTTCTTGACTTGGGTCAAGAACAATAAAATGTTCCCAAAGACAGAGGCATCTACACCAATGAATTAAAGCATTATGGAAAGCAGTTCCAGTTAAAGACATCACTTTTGCTGGTGAATACTGGGTCATTTTAGAACATAACAGATGTTCTAAACTCTAGTTTATTATTTTTGAGGCAAATGTCATCAAGTCATTTGATGACATTTGCTCATCTTCAATAGTTCAAGATTTTTCTATACCAGAACTTGTCATGGGAAACTGCTGAGACATAATGAAGCGTTGGTTCCACCAAACCCAAATGAGTTTGTGAGAGCGAGCCGTCGGCCCTCAGTCCTCCATGGTTGTGCTGTGCAGGGAACATAGTTTAGGTTGAACTCAGGCTCAGTGCGGTCCAGGTTGAGGGTTGGGGGCAGCACCCCATGGTAGCAGGCCAGAGCAGTGAATGCTGCCTCCAGAGCCCCGGCAGCACCCAGCAGATGCCCTGTGGCTCCCTTAGTAGAAGAAACAGCCAGGCTGTCAGTGCTGTGCTGGAAGAGCCTCTTAATGGCTGCATTTTCTGCAGCATCACCCAAGGGCGTGGAAGTGGCATGAGCATTTATGTAGGTGACATCTGTCGGGGAGACTGCAGCATCTCTAAGGGCAGCAGACATACACCTGTTGAAACATCAGACAAATGATTAAGCAGGTGAAAAAGTTGATCTGACTTTCTACTTGATTCCTGATGTCAATGTTGAGGAAAAAAAACAACAAAAAAAAAAAAAACAATGAGTCACCTAAATGCTCCATCCCCATCTGAAGAGGGTGCAGTAATGTGGCTGGCATCCCCTGAAAGTCCGTAGCCCAGGACCTCTGCATAGATCCTGGCCCCTCTTCCCTCTGCGTGACCCAGCTCCTCCAGCAGGACCACGGCTGCCCCCTCTCCCATCACAAACCCGTCTCTGTCCGGATGGAAAGGCCTGGAGGCCAGCGGAGGGTCGTCGTTCCATTTGGTGGCGAGGGCACGTGCTCTGGCAAAACCGGCCATTGACAGTGGTCCGATGCAGGATTCTGTTCCGCCTGTAACCATAGCAACAGCATCCCCGTGTGCGATGAACCTAGCTGCATCACCAATGGCGTGAGAACCGGTTGTGCAGGCCGTGGACACAGAGTGGTTAGGGCCCTTCAGTCCGTGTTTGATGCTGATATGCCCCGCTGCCATGTTGACCAGGATGCGCGGCACAAAGAAAGGGCTCACTCTGTTGTAGCCCTTTTCTCTGAAAGCGGCGGAGGTGCGAGCAATCTCATCCAGTGACACCATCCCCATGCCTACAGCCACCCCCGTGTTAAGATGCTCCTCTGGGCTTTGGGGGCACCACCCTGCGTCCTCAAGAGCCAGCTGAGCAGCCCCGAGAGCCATTGCGGTGGCCGGGGACATGCTGTTTAATTCCGCACGTGTTGCAAATGTTTCCTCCCTAAACTGACCCTTATCAGACCCTCTCGGTACCACAGCAGCCACCTTACAGGGGACAGTCCTGTACTCCTCAGGGTCCAGGGCGACAATCCCACTCTGGCCACTGATGAGGCGCTCCCACACCAGAGCGGTGCCTGTGCCCAGGGGACACACCAGTCCTATTCCAGTAATAACAACTCTCCTCACAGAGTGCTGTCCATACTGGGAGCTCTGGGTGGGATGGTTAGAACAAAAGGCAGCCTTATGAAGCAGAGTTCTGGTGTAATGAAGATTCCGTTGGAGTTTTGTCCAACAGGACAGAGATAAAGCGGACATTTTAATATTTCTCACAACTAAACCGACTAACCGAAGAAAAACACTAAAGCAGCTAGCCTTAAAAGCTAAGAGTTGATTGTTTTTAGCTTGTTTTAGGTACCAATGATGAACGCCATTTCAGTTTTATTAATAACAAAAAAATAAACTGCCTTATTAGCTGTTTTAAAATTAAGAAATGAAATAAAAATATAGTTTAAAAATATAACTATAAAAGTATAAACACAATTTCCGTGCAATTTTGAAGGTCCTGATATTTTGTTAGGCAGCTTGTGGGACACATTCCTCAAGGACCCCAAGCGGAAGCAATTTAGCTCTTATTTGAAAGTAGCAGTAGTCATTGGCGCTACATCTTCTACCAAAAGCTATAAAACAAAATGTCTCTGTCTCCGGCGGTCACAACACTGTGTGACAACTCTGACGAGGTCTTCCTTGATGTGGCCAAGTTGCTGCTTACATATGCGGACAACATTATAAGGTATGTCCAGTAAACGGGTCAGTGGAATGTGTCAAGGTCCATCGGGATTTACTGTATCTTCCTGAAAAATACCCATTAACTGTTCTGCTTTCTTTTATCAACTTCACAAGAAAACAACAACAAAAATAAAAAATAAAATAAATATTCCGTTTTATGTTCTATGTACGGTATGCATTTGTTATGGTTTTAATAAGGTGATACACCTTTTCTTCTGCAAAAATGTCAAACCTCGTTGTAGGTTTTTTTATCAGGGTAATTTTGGTGTACGTGTCATCATTAGGGATCAGCGTAGAGGTAGAGATAAATTCTGTCTTTTCTTACATGTTCCGAAAACGCGCGCAACACAAATAGCAATAACATTATATATTTGCCAGTTTTAAGTAGAATATAGTATTGCTTATATCTTCACAGTGGCGCAATTTGTAGCATTTCTGGGTTCGAATCACAGCCTGGGGTCTTCTTGCATAGAGTTTGCGTGTTCTTCCTGTGCATACGTAGATTCTCTCCGGATACTCCGGCTTCCTACCACAGTCCAAAAACAAAACATGACTGTCAGTTTACTTGATCTCTCCCAATTCTCCTTAAATGAATTTGGAGTTGGGTGTGTGCATGATTGTTTATCCTGCTTGTCTCTGTGTTGCCCTGCGATGGACTGGCGACCTGTCCAGGTTGACCCCGCCGCTCATCTGTTGAGTGCTGGAGATGGGCGCCAGCACACATCGCGACCTCACTAGGGATAAGCCTGTATGATAATGGATGGATGGATTATTAACAGCCCTCAGTGGAGCTTGAAGGTGTTTGTTATACAAGTACATCTCCGTTGATCAGCACACCCTCAGTCCAAGAAGGTCTGGACAGTCATGGCAGTGTTTCGGCAGGTTATAGTTCATGGTGGACTTCATCCTGGGGGTTAGTAGATGTTTCTTGAACGTCCTCATTTATTTCTATTCCGATCTAGAGTGTTGTGGCTTTAAATGCCTTGGTACCTGAGGGGCTGAGGTAATTCTCTCTTTGAGTCTTCAGACGTCTTTTTTTTTGGACCAGAATCATTTCCATCCTAGTGTAACTGTCTCCTAAGCTGTCTCTTTAAGAAAGTTTAATATCTCATTTTTATCGTTGCATATGTAGCACTGACCCATTTTTACATTTTCAATATCTGTCAGAGAATGAAACCTAGTTGTTTTCATAAAAGTGATGATCTGTGGACCTCATGGTACTTTGATCACAGCAGATTTGTGTCTGGTATTAAAACTCACACCAGCTTCCTTTAAAACATTTGTAATCACTGACTTTTAATTTTAAATATGTAGTAACATGTTCACTGAATAGAAATCAAATTCTGCCATCTTGTTTTCTATGTCCCTGCCAACAGGTGTCCAACTGAGGAAAAGTACAGGTCTATCCGTATAGGCAACCCCACCTTCTCCACCAAGCTGCTGCCTATCAAAGGAGCTGTGGAATGTCTCTTTGAGATGGGATTTGAGGAGGTAAATGGACAACTATCATTAATGTTAGTAATTCGAAAGCTGCTGCTCCTGTTGTGTAACATTGTTACCAGCTAATTTCTCTAACCGTTTCTAGGCTGAAACCCATCTGGTCTTCCCTCAGTCTGCATCAGTGGAGCAGCTGAAGCTCATCAGGGACTGTATTGCTGCAGAGCGGGATCTGAGACTGCGTGGGGGGCGTCCTGTCCAACCTGCTTCTCAGCCTGCTGTGGCCTCAGTGTTGGTACCGGAGAGCTGCGCTGCTGCTTCCAGCCCACCAACAGCGCCATCTACTCAACAGCCATCATCTCTGGTAGGTATGCTCACCGCTTCTGCGTTGTTTCTAACAGTAAAGCGTGTGCATTCTTCTTTGATTTTCTTTGTATTCCAAAGATACAAACTGATCTTTTGTATCTTTAAGGTACAAAGATACCCTAAAGATATCTTTAGATACCCTAAAGATGTATTCTAAACTGATCTTTGGAATACAAAGAACACAAAGATCAGTTGTATTCCAAAGAATACAACTGATCATGTTTGTTCTTAGAATGATCATGAGCAACTTTTCAATTTCAGAAATACTTTATTGATCCCAAATGAAAATGAAATGTTGATGCAACTCATATTAATTCTAATTCAAATTTGATTCATTTGCATGGTATATTGTTATTGATAATCCTCTAGGGCCACTGTCAGAGATGCCTCTGCAGAGCAATGTGGTTGAAGATTCCTTAGTAACTGTTACACAGTGAGACGGCCAAACATTTTAGCAGCAACATGGAGTTCAAGCAGGGGGATTTTTATGTTATATACTGGATTATCAGTGACTGCATTCAATTGCACATACCTGTTAACGCCCCTCTGTTAAGTCAATTTAATTGAGTTTTTTTGTACTGCACTAATTCTCTAAATTCAGTGGCTTTATGTCAGTGTTGTGTGATACAGACATAGTACTGTGTTGTGGTGGAACAGGTCAGGTGGTGCTGCTAACATGTTTGACTGCTACTAAAAACATTTTACATGAACCAGTCTATTGATTCATTTATTGATAAATAAAATCAAAAGATTTGGTAATATTATTGTACTGTAAACAATCAGCTTTGGCACTTATTGCATATTGCATCATAATCTAGACAAAGATTTGCTCATTAAACTACTAAATATGCATAAAAGTGTTATAACTGGAGTCTAACATATGGTTATACAAAGATTTTATACAATTTAAATGTTCTAATACTGAAATAAACAAATATGATGCTGTATGCTGCATAATGTGGCAAATGTAGTATCTGGCCTTACCTCTCAGAACAGAATTGGTGTTAGTAAGGCAGAAGGCGGAGCTGATTGGTTCACATGGGCTGGAGCAGCAGTCCAATCAGCAGCAGCAGGGAAGGTGAGGCTACAGTGCAACCAGTCAGACTGGAATGGCACAGTCTACTCCATGAGTCAGGAACACATCTGGTAAGTGGATAAAAGAGAAAGCGTTTGACTTTTGAAGGCTTTTGACACAATGAACATTGACATACCAGAGAGCTGATTTTGTCGACTGGTACACTGCACTGTTCCGTCCTCTGCTCCCAGACCAGAGCAACATCGTGAGCAGCAGGTAAACTCAAAGCTCCGCACCACCCCTGCCTTGTTCCTGCTCACCCGGACAGAGGAAGAAGCAGCAGTAGATCAACACTGCTCAACTTTTTATTAAATGCTACTTTGGGTCCTCTAGCCCTGTCTATGTATGTCTTAGCCAGTCATGGAATCCGCCATTGTTCCATCTGGCCTGGTGGTACGAAGCTGAGTCTACATCTTGAGACTGTATGGTTTGTAGGGCTGTAGTGATACAATAATCTCACGATACACAATATTCTGCTCACGATATGATATATGTACATAGATATATATATATAGCGATATTCAGCAAACGATACAATTCAATACACTTTTGCGATTTTCTGAACAATTTTAGAGGGACAGAGTGATTTTGGTGACATTTTGTGACTGTTATAGAGTTGGACTGAATTCATTTAACTGAAAACTGATTAAAAGCACCAACTACACAATACCTGGCTCTGGTTGGACCTGGACACAGACTTAAAGTCGACAGCTGGACAAAATGAATCAAAGTGGTGAGAAAACATGTTTAATTGAAACAGTACAAACTGTAGCTTACATGCATTTGTAAAGTAAATACAGTCCACCAAGTACCCTGCTCTGAATAGTTTGATACCTTTTTAACCTTGACACTTAACATCTGAAGGAATCACTCTAAGCCTGATGACCTAATCACTCTCCCGGCAAAGCAAGCAGTGAGTGAGCAAGGTGACAGTTGGATGTTAGTATACTTGCGAATGAATATCAATTTTTTTCTAGGAAAGAAAATCTCGATATATATCGCAAAATCAATATTATCACATAAATTTATGATATTTAAAGGGCATGATCCACCTAAACATAAATTTGTTAAGATAGAAATAATATTTTTAGCCAGCATCGACAGTCATTCATTCCAAGCCATGATCTCAAATAAGTAAATTAAGTTTTGGAATAAATTTTTGATGGAGTCTTAAAATATTTGTGGATTTTTAAAAATGGCAACTTAAAATGAATACAAAGAAGCTAGCATTATGGTGCTATGTTGCAGTCCGTTAACGTACCTTGTATGCTTTTAAGCACTGTCAGTACCTATATTAATTGCTTATTAAAGTTGGTGCTCTGCTATGACTGATTGCGACTTGAACACACCCCCTCCTCAATGGAGAGCCCTGCAGAAAAGAGGAAGTTGTGTTCCATGGCAGTCTCTTTGCTTCCTACATGTTCAGTCCTTCAAAACTGGTGCCCTACAAAGGTGTAGCTGTCAAAGAGTTCAGCTGATATCACTTTCAGTCTGCTTAGTTGACTAACTGCTGTTTTTGAAATTGTTGTGTTGGAAATGATTGCCTCTAAAAAGGAAAAAAAGAACTTCACAATGTCAAAGAGGGTCTAGCAAGCTTTAGAGTGGAAACAGAATCATGGTTTTCTCTGATCAATCCTTCTTGTGATTGTATGGGACTCATTCAAAATCAGTTACCTGGAAAAGATCAAGGGAAAGCAGCCATGAGTTTAGGAACTGATCAAGGTAGACACTTCTTCCAGCAATCCAGGATCAACCTGCTGAGAATCAGAGGATTTTCCAACAAACTGATAATCAAGAGGCTCAGACATCAGAACATTGGGATCCTGGACTTGTGGTTGGGTTGTTCATCTCAGTCTGAGTCTGTAGTTGGTTCTCCAAATGCAGATGGAGAAACAGATGTTCACTAACCGCGGTAGATCCAAACAGTAAGAGATGTGTAGGTCATCAGTCAGGTTTAGTTCAGAAGTTGATCTGAGGCGTGATCTGTATTTTAGACAGAATTACTAGTTATGAAAACCAGTATTGCCTTCACTCAAACATTTGATCAGTTTGCTGATCAATGACGTTGGAAAGTTTATTGTTCATCAGTTTACTGTAGAAATGAGTAAAATGTCTAAAGATACCACCTGTGTGAGGAGTGACTGTACATCAGAGGGCCTGAGTGCTCACACAGTGCCTTTTAAGCTGAGCTTTATAGAACTTGAGTTTACAATTGGTTGGACAAATGTATGATTCCATTCTGTTATGTGGAAAATGGCAGAGAGTGCATTCACTTGGACACCAACCTTTGATGTGGAAATAAAGAAAAAACTAAAAAAAAAACTCTGATGTTTGTTTTGTCTTTCAGGAGAGCAGCATGAGTTTCTTTGTGACTCTTCAGTCCAACTTCCAACATGTGATGCAGTATGAAAACCCCGAGCTGCAGCTGAAAGCCAGAAGCATCATCCCTCACCACCAGCTGTCCTCCTCTGCTCAACACAAGCTGAAGGAGCTGAAGGAGGCTGACCCAGGTGAGATCACGGCTCAGCAACCACACCCACCCCACTCTGTCACACCTATGCTTTTACCTACCCTGCTCACCTCTCAGAGAATCAGAGGAAAGTCATTTTGCTGTCCTTGTGTGTAGAATGTAAGCTGGGAATAGAAGACTGCTTAGTGCTGGAGCTGCTCCGGTGGTTCAAGCAGGATTTCTTCTCCTGGGTGGACTGCTTGCCCTGCAGCCAGTGTGGGGGCCCCACCAAACACGGTCCGGCCCTCGGTCCCACGGCGGAGGAACTGCGCTGGGGAGCTCAGCGAGTGGAGAACCACTACTGTCAGAGCTGCCAGCTCTCTACCAGATTCCCTAGGTATATGTGTGTGTGTGTGTGTGTGTGTGTGTGTGTGTGTGTGTGTGTGTGTGGGTGTGAGTGAGAGAGAAATGTTTAATACAAGTTCTGTGGTAAGGACTGGTATTGAAACTAGAATTTAGTTTGAGATATGATATAGCTGTAAATAAATATTCAGAGATGCACAATTTATTAATAGCATTTTTTTTAATTATTGCTGTTTTAACACTGTAGATCATATTAATTCAATTTCTTTTAACAAGCTTGATTCCATTTTTTATTGAGCATTTGTGGGTTTTTGTCTCTTATGGTCAACATTAGGTATAATCACCCTGAAAAGCTTTTAGAAACCAGGAGGGGGCGCTGTGGAGAGTGGGCCAACTGTTTCACGTTGTGCTGCAGAGCCATGGGCCTTGAGGCCAGGTACATCTGGGACAGTACAGGTATGCCCATGTTCCATAGATCATACAGTTCATCAGTAACCTGTCATTTAGTATTCTGTTGAGTGTCACCTGCTAAACACCTTTTCTCATTGTTTTTACTGCATTCCTACCAGAAAACAGTTTTTTTACTGTGTAGAACTTTCAGTTCCAGTTATCACTCATAAAGTTGTTATATTCCTGTATGTTATAGCTTCCTGCAATTTGTTCCTGTTGGTCTGCAACCAAAGCTTTGATCCTGCTTGCAGTAATGAAGTGAATATAAAGCAGCGTTTGTCTTGTTGCAGACCATGTGTGGACAGAGATTTACTCAGTGTCTCAGCATCGCTGGCTGCACTGCGACTCGTGTGAGAACGTCTGTGATAAGCCGCTGCTGTACGAAATCGGCTGGGGAAAGAAACTGGCTTACGTCCTGGCTTTCTCCAAGGACCAGGTCAGAGCAGCGCTTGGTCAGCAGCTTCTGCTTCTGCCACTATCAGTACTGACACCCTGCATGCGCCATGTTCCAGTCAAGCAGCCGCAGAGATTGAATCCTTTCAATCACACAACCCAGTCACTTGTTGTATTATCGGTTATAAAAAGTGACAAGATGGAGCTGGAGGATGTTCAATAAAAGCTAAACATGGTAGAAGTTACACTGCTTGCTTGGTGGATTGAAAACAAAATGAGTAAAATCTTAATTAAAATAATATGTTGAGTTTACTTTGGGCTCAGGCCTATAATGAATGTTGATCAGTTAGGTTGGATCAGGCTTGGCCACAGTGCATAAGGACTCTATCCTGGGCAGGTTGGATTTTTTTAAGCTCGATATGAACTCTAGATGGATGGAGGATACTTTCAGGAAAATCTGTGTTGCAATTCCAAACAAGGTACATTTTTGGGTGTATGATTGCTAGGGTTCTTTGATAAGTAAAATAGGTAAAGTTAGGTGAAATAGGGTAGGCAAGAATAAGCTTGGCTTCAGCCTATTCCTTTTTTGGTAAGTTATGGGTTTGTGTTTATTGTTGTTTGTTGTTTTTTTTTGTTTGTTTGTTTGTCATGTGTCCACATGACAAACACATTGTCCACATTTACCACATTGGTAAATGTGGACAATTTACCAAAATAAAGTAATGATTGATTGATTGATAAATTGGCCCTGATGTCCTTAACTTTGGGAGATTTGCAATCAGGTAATACTAACATAGGAAACCGATCTTATCTATGTCCATAAAGGTCTGGAAATCAGCCACTGTCCC
Source organism: Poecilia latipinna (assembly GCF_001443285.1). Lineage (NCBI taxonomy): Eukaryota > Metazoa > Chordata > Actinopteri > Cyprinodontiformes > Poeciliidae > Poecilia > Poecilia latipinna. Next base: position 170,677 of record NW_015113856.1, on the reverse strand, counting down.
CTTCTGCTCTGCCCTGAGAGAGGGCCCACTGACAGACACCAGCTCATGTCTGTTAACAATAGACATGAGCATCACAACTTTGTGATGTTATTATATTTAGTGACTTTTCAGACCAAAAAAACAGTATCAGTCAGAATGGGAATAGGTAGGTCAGGCTACTTACAGATCAGTGATTGGCCAGAAAACTGCAGTCGGTGCATCCGGTGATTCACTGATCACAGGTTTGGCCTCAAGTTCTAATATCTGGTGTTTGTAAAGCCAATATAGATATTAAGTATGAATTATATTTGAAGAAATAAAATAAAAACATCTTGGAAGAAAATGGAAAACAATCCTAACTTCCCCATTGTGTGGTCAATAATGTTGTATATTAGAAGCATAGTTAATGACAACAGTCTCTGTGAAACAGGGTTCTACTATTATTTCAAAACAAAATGGTTGCAGAGTTAAAATTTTAAACTTTCTTCAGCATCTCTCTTCAACAATCAGTGTATTTGGTACGGTTGGGTTTCCTGAACAGCAGCATGAAAAGGCTGAAACATGACTTCCACACAGTTTCTCTGAGATACGCTTTTCAGCTTTCAGATATTTCAGTTTCCGTCTGACTGGTGACCAATCAGGGGTGAGCCAGCTGGAAACGGCCTGAGTCTAGTCTTTAGCTGATTTTCCAGTGCGTCTCTATCTCAGCCCACTTCCATTTGCATCAGGGATTGCTGATATTCAAACCACCATGGTGCTGTTTTAAATTACAATAATTACACATAGAAATCTGCTTTTTACAAAACCACAAACATGTTTGGTTATGTGACAAATAGTTTTAAGTATTTCAGGGTATTTAAGTTGATCGTCTTGTCAGGTGTTCATGGTCCAGTTTGTTTTGTTTTTTTTCTCATTGCGGAGAATCCAATGTTTTATGGTTCAACATTAGTTCTAATGTAGATATTAAATTCATTTCACTTCATAAATTCATTGAGATTTTAATGGTTAAAACAAAGAGCACACTCACATTTTGTGTTTTTTTTTTTTCTCCCCCAGGTGGTTGATGTGACATGGAGATATTCCTGCAAACATGCAGAGGTTTTGTCGAGGAGAACCAGGGTGCAGGAGGCTTGGCTGCTACACACCATAAATGGCCTCAATGCTGCTGTGAGTCCCAACGGTTTCTGACCTGCTTTTCAGAATGGATCGATGTGGTGGCAGTGGTGAAAACATAAAACCTTGTATTTGTTCTCTAACAATGAAGAGACAGCAATCCCTGAGTCCAGACAGGAAGAGGGAACTGACAGAGAGGCTGCTTGCTGAGCTAGTGGAGTTCATTTCACCAAAGACACCCAAACCTGGAGAACTGGGAGGCCGCAGCTCTGGGTCTTTGGCCTGGAGGATGGCGCGTGGGGAAACCAGAGCAGCTGATAAAAAGGTATCCACACAGGTAGAGTAAATCACTGAGATGAGACCGATGCCCTTGAACAAGATGATGAGTGGGTTAGATCAAAGTTGCAGATTGTTTCTTTGAGCTGGGGCAAGAGCTCAAAGACCACCTTTCAGTCGCTCCTTCAGTTTTTATTGTTGCAGTTTGCTAAATATTCTGAATTCATTTAGAGATTTTCTAGTCCCACATAGCAGTTTACCTTAGAGCCACATTCAGATGCAGATTGGAAGGCAACATGTGGTCATTGCCTTACCGAGGGGCACATCGATACGTGGTAGAGGTGGAAGAATGTATTTTTCTTATTATTTAACCATGCATGTGTTTGTTTCAGACTGAAGCTTTTGTGTTCACACCGACTGATGAAGAAAAGAAGGCCAGGTTGCTTCACGTGCGCTACAGTGCCCCAAAGGACCAGTACTGTCGGGTGTCCAGCTCCTCTGAAATAATCCCAAACTGGGATCAGTGTGTGTGGACAAAGGAGTCCGTCTTCAGGAAAGTGGAGAATGATTGGAAGATGGTGTGTTTATTATTCTTGACATAGCATTAAAAAAATTAAGTTTATGCTTGCTTTTTAGTAAATGTTTAAAAGTATTTAAAGATGTCTTAAATAATTGCAACAAACAATTTTATTATATTCATTCAGTTTATTACATTTGTCTCAATTTCAGACTCCTAAAATGAATTATTGTGCTGCTAATGGTTAATATGAGTAAAAATCTGCTTTGATTTTTAATGCAAGACTTTGGATTTTCACTTGTTTGAAAACCTTTTAAAACTTAATACCAAAGAAAAATAAGATGAAAATAAGTACACATATATTTAGAGTCTGAACAAAATTGCTGGTAAACTTATTACCACTCCTCTTCAAGCCTAAGTTCTAAACAACATCCAGTATACTGTTTGTGGCTGTAATTGTGGTTGGTTGACTTTCTTTCTTCAGGTTTACATCGCACGGACAGAAGGCTCTACTGTTGGAAGAATCAGCTGGAAGTTTGACTTGGCTTCAGCTGGGTTGAAGATCCATTCTGTCTCTGTCATGGCCAACAGCAAAACCTTCCAGTCTGGGAAAGTCTGCTGGAGTTTGCAGTCGGGACAGATGACAACTGAGTTTTCTGGCGGTATATGTGCTATGCTTTAAGGGGAACAAAGACATTTTATTATCCGTTTAGTTTTATGTCTAACCTTTACCTCCTGTTTTTGAACCCTCAGATGGAAGGCTCCAGTCGTTCTCCAGTCTGTCTGGATCTTCAGAGCTGATTGTGGCAGCAGAACTCAGTGGGGGAGACGGGGACACCTCCTGGCAGCACTCTCAGCTATTCAGACAGGGCTTGAACGAACAAGAGGCTTCATTTGAAGTCGTCATCCAACTACAAGATGCATAATCTTTGTTTTTACTTTAAATGTGACCATTTTTTTCCCACTTTTAATTGTCCATGTCTAGCTTGGAACAAAAAGAATCTGAATACAGTTCACATTGTCAGAGAGAATAGTGCAATATTTAAACAAGTGTGTGTCCTGATAGTAGATGAATGAATGGATATACCTGTTGCATATTTTTCAATTATTTGGTTTGGGGCATTAACTCATAAACGAGGTACAAATGTAACCAGAAGCCATACAGTTTTGGAATATTTTCTTTCAATGTTAAATGTATTTACAATTTGAGGTTCAAGGGCAAGCCCATCACAGTTCTGATATTTCCTGTTGGTAATAAAAGTCTTATTTGCAGTGTTTTATAATTATTTACATCACTTCATGCAGGCAGTGTTCTAATTGCAATATGTTGGTACGATGAGAAAGGCATATTGCTATACAATAAAGATAAATTTAAGATTGGCAGCGCCGATGTAAAATTTAACGTCACTGTTTTCCTTCAAACTGTTTTACTTCCCCAAAGTCAAAAGTCCGTAGAAGTCGAAGAAATACTGTATATCATAAGCTCGGCTTTTTGCCGCCATCTTGCGTTGAGAAAAGAGCAACGGTTAACTTAAGCAAAGAGTTCCTATTGGTCAAAATACCGGTGCTTTTGAAAAGCGAGCATCTGATTGGTTAGTTTCCCTGCAAGACGATTTGCCGTCTGTGTTGCAGATGGCGGAGCCGGACATCGGGCGCTTCTGTTAGCTAAAATGCGTTTTTATTATTAAATGAAACAAATATTTAATGAATTGTTTTCCAGAGGCTTTTAGTGAATGTAATATTTTATTACTCATCGCGTGTTTGTGAAATTTGACACCTATTTAAGTCGTTTGTTTTGTATAGTATTTATTATTGAGCTTTTGAGCCCGGTTAGCATCTTTGTTGAAAGTTTAGGCCTACGGTACCACCGCTGGTCGATTTTAACAATAGCTTCGATAAGCTGCGATTCTTTGCTTGTTTTGATTCATTCCCGGGATTAGGTTTCAAGCTGCAGAAGAAAAGAGTATGGATAATACACAAGTTTTTGTATCTTTTAGCATGTAATACCCTTGCAAAGTTGACGGGCTTTTAATTTGGAGCTGAAGACATTTTGCGAGCTGCATCATAAACAAATTAAGGATCACAAAGGAAGATGTCCAACGGCGCCGCAGGAAACGGGGGGCTGGCTTGGATGGTAAGTTAGTTCAGGATTAGACCAACGTAGAAACTTGGAATTTTTTTCTGTTTTGTGTTTTTACGTTTAGAAGTTTTACTATAACCTAACGCTGGCTCAGTCTGAGCTGAAAATTGCGTTTAAATGTCCCAGGCAGTCTGAGGGGTTCTCCCACTGTCCCCTGCCCGGCTTCTGTGTCCGTTTAAAGGTCCAACGTGGATCCCCAGGCCGGAGCCGAGTAACATTAAATACCCTGGGTGTTTTTTTTGTTTGTTTGTTTTTTGCCGAGCTAACTACAAATGTAACCCAAGTGTCGTAGAGACAGTGAGGAATAACATACGAAGCTGAAGTTAGGTTCCGATTCACCACCGGTATAAAAAGCTTTTTCACTGCCTTTTGGGATTTCTGGATTATTGTTTTTGTTCACATCAGTTCAAAATCTAAACCATTCTAAACTGATGTCAGATTCTTTCTGACAGTTTGCCAGTTGTAATACGTTTACTTGTTTCGAAAACACTAAGAAGAGCAGTAGTTTTTGGCATTTAGATCATTTTAGACGAGGTTCTGTCTGAAAGTCTTTAGGGAGGACTAACTTGGGCGGCAGCATTTGTATTTTTTTCATTTTTTATTTATACTGTAATGAACACATGTTTTGCTTTGTACTCTATTTGAAACTCATAGGCACATACCAGATGAACTGTTTTCATATTTTGGCATTTCTATGAAAGTAAGCTCAACTATTTCAAAATTATGAATTTATAGTAATTTTTTGGGGAACAACATGGAACTACTCCTCAAGGGAAGTATTAAACCTATCATCCATCTATTCATGTATAGAACTACCTATTAATGTACTATAATGTGTATTAGTAGAATCATTTTCTCGTAGTGGATAAGGTACCAAAACTGGATCCTACCCAGTGGCCTAATTAAAACACCCAGACTATCATCTGTGAAAGCCTTGATCTTTTTGGAACCCAAAATATTTTTAAAAACATTTATGGAAATCTTTACTGTAAAGAAAAAATGGATTTTAAGGGAGTAAGAAGTTTGTTTGAGGTCTTTTTGCATGGAGTTTTGTGCATGCTTGGATTCTCTCGGGGTATTCCTGCTTCCTGACTGAGATTAATTGGTGTCTCTAAATTGTTCTTAGGCGTGTGTGTGTGTGTGTGTGTGTGTGTGTGTGTGTCAGTCATTGTTTGCCCTGCGACAGAGACCTGTCCAGGGTGTCCCCTGCCTTTTGCCCAAGTACTTTAGTGGGGATCAGTGGGTATAGATGATGGATGGGTGGGTGGGTTTCAGGACTACTGTTACCAAGTTACCCACCTTAAATGGGATCTAGCATGACAGCTGTAATTTTATGTATTTGTTTGTATTTTTATTAAAACTTATATCCAAGTCCTGGATTGGTCTGTAATTGGGACATAATCCTAAGATTCATATTTTTTTTCTGAAATTGAAAACGTATTTATTTTGTAAGTCTACAGAAATGTTATTTAAACGCTTTAAAGCAGAATAATCCCGTCTAATATCTGAACACTCAAAGTTCTGCATGTTACAAGCTGGTGGTTTTGCCAATAAAGGCATCGAAATAGAACAATTTCTTCTTTTTTACTCTTGAAGATAATGTTTCCCAAATCATAAACTGTATTAAGATAGTTGTTTTTTTTTAAAAAAAAAAAGACCAGTTCTGGTCATTTCAGGTATTTTAGATTTCAATCTCAAACAAACCCAAAAACAATAAAGATTTCCTAATGGTAGTGAAGCTGCCCTTTACTCCAGTGCTGAATTAGATCCTACCTTCAGTGTCTTTAGCTGAATGTTGAATTGTTGTTGATTTATTACAATTTAATTGTCATTAGTGGAACACTGTGTCCTATGATCTTTGTATTTAAGCAGTGTTTAAATTGATGCTGTTGCTTTTAATCTCTGCAATACTTGAAGCTTCATGTAGCAGCTAAACACAGATCTATATATAAACTCATATTTTGTAGACCATTTATCACAATCTAGAGAGTGATGCTTGGAAGAAACAGGAAAAAAAAAACATCAATCCATTGTCTATACCTGCTTAGCTGTGAAGCGTCGCAGAACGTGGCTAGTGCCTTTCTCCAGCGCTCTTTGGACGAGAGGTGGGGGACACCATGGACAAGAAGCCAGTGCACCAAACGGTAAAACAGATACACACACTGTCACTCCTAAAGGCCATATTCAGTTGAGGAAATGAAATGTTGTCATAACTCTCATATCATCCAAGTATCTTGAAACAATGGCTGTAGATGGTGATGCTGTGGGCAGGAAGGATCTCCAGTAGCAGTCAGTTTTGTAACCAAACTGAAGAGGGTTTTAACTGAAGATTGTTGCTGACTGTCTCTTTACCTTTATGACATGCGAACAGCTCAACATCCAGGAAGCAGAGACAGTTTTCCACTGCAGCATGTCTTCTGCTCCTGCTGCTCCTCTTTAAATCTCCTCCTGGCTGTTTTGTTACACAGCTGGGCATACAGAAATAACCTCAGATTTTTTTTTTTCTTTGGGAGCAGGAGGAAGCAGGAGCACCAGGGGAGGACCCTGGTATTTTCAGAGAGAACAGGCAGACTCCATACAGTTGATTGTTATCAAAGGCAGTTTCTTCCTTTATTCTAGTTTGTTTGTCTGGTTTAGAAATATTTCCAGTATTTAAATCCTCTGTGTTCTGATAATGTCTTAAACAGGAGGCTGCTAATGGCAGAGGAGACATTGGAAAGATTGATGGAGGGAAGAAAGACAAGGCAGGCTCCAAGCTGTCTGTGGAGCGAGTGTACCAGAAGAAGACTCCTCTGGAGCACATCCTCCTGCGTCCTGACACATACGTTGGCTCCCTGGAGCCCGTCACTCAGGTGAGCTGCTGATGCTCTGCTTTCTCACTGGCTCTCAGTGACCCTGTCACCGCCTCTGAACCAATCAGGGCCCTCAGAAAATTAAGATCAAAACAACGAAAAGACGAGCAGCAAGCTATTCTTCTCCCGGCCTTTTTTTCCCTCAGTTACAAATTCCCAAACTGGTTCCCAACCCCTCCCCTCTCTCACACACACACACACACACACACACACACACACACGTTTGTGTTGCTATCTTTGTGGGGACTTTCCATTGACTTCCATTCATTTCTTCAGCCTAAACCTTGCCTTTACCCTTTTCCTAATCCTAACCATTACATCCCTAACCCTAACCAAAACTCAATTCATACCTTAGCCCTAACTCTGACCCCTGACTCAAAAACAGGGTTTCCCCTCGTGGGGACCAGGCTCCGGTCCCCACAAGGAGCAATTAGTCCCCACAATGTAGTATATATCAGGAAAATCGTCCCCACAAGGTATTACAAACAAACACGCGCACACACACACACACACACACACACACATGCACACACACACACCATGTGTTTCATTTCAGAATATTTCTGACTTTTCAAGAGGGAAAATTCATGTAATGTCTATTAAAGCAGTTTTTTAAAAAGCAATCTACTGTATCATGGTGGCATATAAAAAATGATTGAACAACGCAAAAGGTTCTGTGATGGTTGGCTGTTTAACAAAGTCTCTTAACACAGAGTCTTATGTCTCAGGTTCATTTGTCAGTTTTAGATAGTAAAACCTGATTATGAGAAATTGTGTCAATTCACCTTAAATAGTTCCTTTCCGCAGTCGCTGCCTTTGAACACAATTGACTCTTTGAGTTGGATGTTTTCTGTTTCTTTTTATTCATTTAACCTTTGAACTTTTTCAGCAAATGTGGGTGTTTGATGAAGATGTCGGAATGAACCAGAGGGAAATCACCTACGTTCCTGGACTCTACAAAATCTTTGATGAAATTCTTGGTAAGAGAATCTGAGGTGTCGTTTAGAGTTACCCTCCCAAACTCAAACTCTGTTTTATTTTTACCTGCCAGCTTTTATCTAGTCTGTCATTGTAATTGCACAGCTCAACAACATGAACAGTGTTAGGGTGTAATGAAGCCTGTTGCAATAAGCAATTAATCACATGACAAATTAAAATGAACTCGATAATTTTCAGTCTTATGATTAATATTTTTTTGAAGATCAATTTTGGTTAGGGGTAGGTTTAGGGTTACAATCCATTTTTTTAGGATACCGGTTTTGTGTGGTTTTTATTTTTATTTTATTAATTGTTTTTAGTTGGTGTGTCTTGTTTTGGATATTTAAAACATATTCCAGTTCCAGTGTTAAGTGTTCTTTACAAAATTAAACTTTATTCCTTTTTGAGGGGGTAAACTCTCATTATTATTCCATTGTCAATATTTTTACTTGAAAATGTTGTCAAAACAACAATATTATTGTTTATCACAATAATTACTGGCACAATTTATCATCCAGTAAAATTTGTTTTCATGACAGGCCCAGGTGGGCTTAATTTTATTACCAGCAATTTAAACATTGTGTTCGTTTGGTTTTTTCTTGTTGTATATCAGTTTCACTGTGAAATGATCTCTTGAACAGTGAGTCTTAGTATCTGTTTCATTTTCCCACGCCTCAGAAGTGATGGAATGTGGAAATCCCTTTAAATTTAGCTGCAATTCCCTTCCTATGGACTTTAAAATGACTGTGAATAAGTTCTAAAGTGTGACAGACTGGTCAGGTATGGTTTTATTGCTGAGAGTCACTGTTTTTATTTCAGCCATGAAAAGCTCAGCAGCTGTTGGAACCCTCACAAAGCAGCTGGGGTAGAGTTCACATTAACATTTGAGCTACACAGACGAGGAAATGTCTCACACCGGACAATTTACAGATCCAGAGGACAAGTTACTCACATAGCACAGCTGTGTATCTAATTAATAGAGGTCATTGTAGTGACCTCTAACATTTTAATGTTTTACATGGTATTTTAAACAGAGAGATGTTTATACATACAATAAGTTACAGTTGCTGCTGTTATGTTTACAACTCAGGGCTCTTATTAACAGAATATTTTCCATAGTTGGCAGGTTTTAAAAAAAAAAATGCAACGGAATAATTTCAGGCCCGTCTCCATTTTGACAGATTACAATTTACACTTTTGATCATACTTGGTGCAGAAGCACAGACATTACGCATTTACGCACAAAGTGCATGGTGGAGGTAAAATCCTTTCTGAATATCATCTCTGACAAGGACACTGAACTAAATGCATCTTGCTGACCAGGAATTGACAGCCTGAAGGAGTTACGGTCAGCATGCTCTGGAGCGCGTCTGGTTCTAAAGTACATTCCACACTTTGGCTGAAGAGACGTGTTTAACGAGCATATAGTACATACAGAACAGAGAAAACTGCACTCTATGTTGTGTTAATCTATTTATATTCTAAATAGAGGAGCAGGCAGTTTATCTTTCTGAGGAAAGAATTTAAGGTGCAGAAGTTAATTAGACTTGTGCACTTCTGCTCCACTCAGTAGCAGTGGAGATAGAATCCTTTTTATCACACATCGTAGATGGTTTGCTCTCGACTCATCCTGAAGTTACAAGTGACAACATGGAGCTGGAAGATGTTAAAGCTGAAAACGGGAGAAGTAACACTACTTACCCAAACGGGGGTCTGAAAATGAAAACAGTAAAACTTTTTTTTAAAAGGACTTATTGGCTTTAGTGGCCTTTATTTGATTGTGAATTGACAGGAAAGATGGTACTGAGAGAAGGGGAAGACATGCAGCAAAGGTTGCCAGGCCGGGAATCAAACCTGCGATGGCCACGTCGAGGACCAAGGCCTCCATATGTGGGTTGTGCTTAACCCCTGTGCCACCACAGCACCCCGAAAGCAGTAAAACCTTAATTAAAATAACGTGTGGCTTAATTCAGCCTGGAGCCTCTTATTAGAGTTGGGTTGGACTCAGACACAATGTCCATGGACTCGGTCCGGGTCGGTTTAGAGTTTTTAGATCCGATCTAAACTCTAGCTCACATTTCTCCTTCAGTCACTGTCCAGGAGGAAGTTGGCTTGAGGTGGTGAGACGCTCATAGTTTAACTGGAGTCGATTCATTTTGATTCATATGTAGCTATTGGGGCCACAGTCAACGGTTCTTGATGATGGACAGCAGAAAAGTGTACCTCTGTTACAGCTTCTGGAGAGGGTTTTTTTTTTTACCAAACACAAAACAGAAATCCTCCAACCGCTAAAATATGACACCACTCCGTTTTTGTTTCCATTTCGTGAAGAAGGAAGTTGCGCTCAGTGTCTTCCTCAAAGGTTTTCATGTCATTTCCTTCAGTGGTTCTTGGTGCAGCACCACCACAGGTGAGTGGGGAAACAGGTTTTTCAAGAGGTTTGGTTGGTTTGACACAGAGCAGAGAGAAAGAGAACCACTCTACATTCTAAATGTTGTTTTCTTCTTCTGACAGTCAATGCAGCAGACAACAAACAAAGGGACAAGAACATGACTACCATCAAGGTCAACATTGACCCGTGAGTATCTCCATTACTTTATTAACATAAGCGGTTTTGTGTCAGTAAGGGGGCAGATCTGTTTGTTGAAGGAAAACTGTTGTATCATCTGTCATCAGCTGTGCTCTCTGGTCAGTAGCTGTATAACTGCTGCTGTGCCAGGTGTGTCCTCATCTGACTCTTGAGCTGCCTGATGAATAATCTCATTAAACCTGCCTCATCCTGGTCTCTGCAGCTGATGTGCTTACACAGAGATGATGATAATGATGCTGATGCTTCTTTTCTACTTTTCAAAGCCTTCATGGAGGATGTGAACACTTGGATCATATTTAAATTGTCTTTAATCTGGACACAAAGACCTTTTAATTTTATAGTAGTAATGTCTCCCTTTACCCAGAGACATTATGCAACCGAGTTTTGAAAAGATCTGATTACTAACTACTTATCTTTCCATATTTGCCCTGCAGCCACAAGTTGACTGTAGGGATGGATACTGAAATGTTCTGGTTTTATGTCTCTGTGTGTTGCTTTTTTATATTCTGTTATAAAACTAAAGACAGGAAGATGATCTGAAGGCGCAGCAGATGCATTTGTTTAAGAATGCTCCTCTTCTTTTAATTAAAATACTTTAAAAATGTATTCCTGTGCAATAAGGAGTCATCTTGTGAACTATAAATGTGTTAGATCCTACCCTGATCATAATTTTTTGTTCTCCATGTAAGGATTTGACTGCCGTAACTGTTTAAGTGTTTTCACAATTTGCTGAATGAATCTCAGAGCATTTTGTTTATGGTAGCAATTCCAGATTATTACTACTATTATTAAAAGTGAAACTTGCAATGGATGATTGAGTGATTTTTTTTTTTTTTTCCCTGTCTTCCCCAGTGAGTCCAACACCATCAGCATCTGGAACAACGGTAAAGGCATTCCTGTGGTGGAGCATAAGGATGAGAAGATGTACGTCCCAGCTCTCATTTTCGGCCACCTGCTCACCTCCAGCAACTATGATGATGATGAGAAGAAGGTCACAGGTAAAACATCAGTCAGGACAGGGATGGTCCAGTCAAAGCAATTCTTTCATTAGTCAGTTCATCCAAATCCACCAAGATTCTCAACTTTGTATAAATACTAAATATAAGGCTGCAGCTAACAACAGCAATTTAATCTATTAATTATTCTGATTATGAATTAATTAATGGCACGCTCTACAGATTTTTCATTTTAGCATTTTTTTTTTTTTATTCAGAATTATAAATACATCTTTGCTCCATTTTGTTTTTCTTGCCTTAACTGCATGCATTACTGGATCTAAGCTTAGCTGAGCCATGAAAGTTTAACTGGATCAGTTCTGACTGTTGGTCTGTGTCCAGGTGGAAGGAACGGATACGGTGCTAAACTCTGCAACATCTTCAGTACCAAGTTCACAGTGGAAACTGCCTGCAAAGAGTACAGACACAGCTTCAAACAGGTGGGCTGCAGGGGAGAGAGCTCTGGTAATGTTAGCATCTAGAAGAGTGATGCCTTCACAGGCACACACACACACACACACACACACACACACACCATCCCTAGAATGAAAAACAGTCCTTGAAAATGAGGATTAATCATAATCTATATAATTACTATGTTCTCCAATAACATCACAATCTAATCTTTTTCAGAAATCGTGCAGCAGCAGTTAGTAGTAAGAAGTGATTTTAATTTTGCTTCAAATGTAACTGGTATGAAAATGTAATAATTAGTTTTTTTTAGCTAGTCAGTGACAAAGCCAATCAGAGAGCAGAATGAGGTTTGGAGCAGTTCATTAAAACTCGTCTCCACAAACATTTGTTCACACAGTTTGAACTGGCAGTTTGTGGCCTTCAACCATCGTCACTTTGAAATGGTCTGACATGAATGATTTTTAAACAGACTCTGGACTCCACCGTTGCAGTGGATGGAGATTTTTATCCCCAGACTACATTAACATCCCACTAACAGCAGCCTAGAGAGACTAAAATGTGACAGTTTTTCTCTCAAAAATCCATAAATGTCTTCAGTCCCTGTGACCGGAGCAACACCAGCAGGCTTTCAAACCTCAGTGAAAATACTGATTCATTTAAGGGTCTTGTCGGTTGTTTGCCTATGTGGTACTTGAATACTTTTACAATAGTTGAATACTTTCTAGTTTTTCTACTGTCATTATAAGACAGTTTAGTATCTTAAAGACAATGTTTAGTTTATTCCTTTATCTAATTTTAGCCCATTTTGAAGCAGTATCTTCCCCGGTGGCTTTTGATTTGTGAGTGAAGTAACTGCTGTTTTTGTAGGCGTCTGAAATGCTGTCAGATTTAAGGTAAGACTGTTCTTGTCACAATTTGGTGGCAGCACAGCTGCGGGGGTCACGGGGTGATTTCCTCTCTATTTATGAGACATGGACAAACTGCACATTATAAGTCTAGGGTGTGTAAGAATTGTGCACCTCAATGTGTAGGCAGGTTTAACATGCTGTGTGTCAAAGTTGTTTGCAGAAACAACAGGTGTGTTACAGTGTGTGTGACCCCTCTTCAGACATGGCAGAACAATATGACCAAGACATCTGACCCCAAGATCAAATTCTTCGACGGAGAAGACTTCACCTGTGTGACGTTCCAGCCAGATCTAGCCAAGTTCAAGATGGACAAGCTGGACAAAGATATCGTAGCCCTTCTCACCCGCAGAGCGTATGATGTAGCCGGCTCCTGCAGAGGAGTTAAAGTCTCACTGAATGGCAAGAAGCTACCTGTAAGTCTCTCTCAATGTAGATTCCTCTCTGGATCTCTCTTTCACCACATCTATCCGTCCAATAATTTAATGTTGTTGTTTATTCCTGCTTAGCTGACTATGTCTATTCACACTCCAAGTAGTCCTTTCCTTTCCATTTATGAGCGCAGCAGATGTCTGATGATGTGCGCTCTATCTGTCCTCTCGTTCATTAAAGGTGAACGGTTTCCGCAGCTATGTGGATATGTACGTAAAGGACAAACTGGATGAGACGGGCGTTCCCCTGAAGGTGATCAATGAAACTGTGAATGAACGCTGGGAGGTTTGCCTCACCATGAGCGAGAAGGGTTTCCAGCAGATCAGCTTTGTGAACAGCATCGCCACCACAAAGGTATGGACATTTCAGATGGAAAACTGGAAAAGTTAAGAAAAAGATGGATTAACGCGGAGACTGTGTTTCAGGGCGGCAGACACATCGACTATGTAGTGGAGCAGATTGTGGCGAAGCTTATCGAAGTGGTGAAGAAGAAGAACAAGGCTGGAGTGTCAGTCAAACCTTTCCAGGTGGCTGCACAGAGTACTTTAGAGATTTAAGATTTTTAAAATCGTCTTCCCAATAATTTTAAAGGCATATTATTGGAAAGATTTGCCTTTAAAACAGTTTAACCTCTGTATTTATTTGGCTATCAGGTGAAGAACCACATCTGGGTTTTTGTGAATGCACTGATTGAGAATCCAACGTTCGACTCTCAGACCAAAGAGAACATGACTCTGCAGACCAAGAACTTTGGCTCCAAGTGTCTTCTGTCTGACAAGTTCATACGAGCTGTAAGGATCGTTTGACTTACTTTCAGCTCCACACGCTTCTGATTCATGGTTTAGAGCTTGAAACGCCTCGCCTTTGTCACCCACAGGCCACCAACTGTGGGATCGTGGAGAGCATACTGAACTGGGTGAAGTTCAAAGCTCAGACACAGCTGAACAAGAAGTGTTCTTCTGTGAAGTACAGCAAGATCAAAGGCATCCCTAAGCTGGATGACGCCAACGATGCAGGTGTGTTTTCTGGAACGATCTGCTGTCGTCTTTATCTGAACCAGCTGCATGGCTTCAAATCCCACATCTTTCCTCTGTATTAATTCATGTCGGTGTGTGTTGTTTGTAGGTGGCAAACACTCCTCTGAATGCACTCTGATCCTCACTGAGGGAGACTCGGCCAAGTCCCTGGCTGTGTCCGGTCTAGGAGTCATCGGTCGGGACCGCTATGGAGTGTTCCCACTGAGAGGCAAGATCCTGAACGTTCGAGAAGCAACTCACAAACAGGTGGGGGTCTCAGTGGGGACGCCTGCAGAATAAAACCCACAATGAATCATGTTCAGTGGCCAACAAACTGGGAAAGGCCTGGTGAATTGTTTGGTAAAAATGGTCAAAATCATTGGGAAAGTATCACCTTCAAAAACATCCTAAAAAGGAAAATACAATATAAGATTAAGGGTAAATAAAACAGCCATACGAAAGTAAAATCATATGTCCAGCATCCAGCTGACCTAGAACAAAAAATGACACCAAACACAGAACGACGCCTAGGTTCACTGTGTGATACACAGCACATTGGACCATAATTGATACATTGGGAATAACAGCAAAGTCTGACCAAGGTCATCCAAGAATGGCATTAAACCAGTTGGGATTCCTCCTGGTGTTTTCTTTATTTATCATAAATTAGGTATTGTAGGAAACTGAGATAAATAAGTCAGAGATTTCTACTGTCAGAATTTTGACAATGTTTACTTTTCTTACCTGCTATTTGATTCCTTATGACATTTTTGTTTAGCTGTTCCAGCCTATTTTGTGCTTCATAAACACCAATACTCAAACTAGCACCCCATCAGTAAATTCCTCAGTGACCAGTTCTAGTATTTACATTCTTTCTGGACATGTAGTAAATAATTAAGGTATTGATTTCTAACATTGTCTGCTGGTCCAGAATGATAACCCTGGTGGTAGGGGGCAGTATCGTTTATCATTTAATGGGAACAGCACTTCTCATATGAATGCTAATTAATCTTTTTCAACAAATTTTGATTAATGTAAAAAAAAAAATAATACAGTTATCAGAAATATTATTTTTACTATTTCTACAATGTTTGTTCCACAAGAGCGTCAATAAACATCAGTAAAATTGAAACCAAGATTAAGTGTAGCTTCTGTGTGCAGCTTAGTGACATAAATCACATTTCTTTGAGTGAGTGGTGTCCTGAAGAAGCCTGTCTCAAATGAAAACGTTTCTCAATATCGTTTGTGCTTGTGGTGCTCCTCAAAATGGAAGAACAAAGAAATCATCTCAAACATTAAGTGTAAAAAGATTTGAATAGATAAAAGTGCTGTAGTATTTGGAATGACATTTTTTTCTGTTTACCAGATAATGGAAAACGCAGAGATAAACAACATCATCAAAATCGTTGGATTGCAGTACAAGAAGAGCTACGATGACCCAGAGTCTCTGAGGACGCTGCGCTACGGCAGGATCATGATCATGACTGACCAGGTGACTTTCCTCTGGACCTTACTGCTGAAAGGCTAACGCCAGCTCTGCAAGTCATAACAACATGTTGTTTTCTAATAGGACCAAGATGGCTCCCACATCAAGGGTCTACTCATTAACTTCTTCCACCATAACTGGCCCTCCTTGCTGAAGCACACATTCCTGGAGCAGTTCATCACTCCTATAGTGAAAGTAAGATGTTTATGGATGTCATGGTGAACTTCAGAGCATGTTAGCAGATGCATGCAGGTGAATGAAGGCCTTCTGCTCTGCAGGCGACCAAAAACAAACAGGAGCTGGCCTTCTACAGCCTCCCAGAGTTTGAAGAGTGGAAGAAACAAACAGAGAATTTTAAAACCTGGCATATAAAGTACTACAAAGGTTTGTTACCTTTAACTCAGTACCCAAGCAAACAATCTTGTTTGATTACGTTTTAATTTGATAATCCAACCCATGTTTCAGGTTTGGGAACAAGTACAAGCAAAGAGGCAAAGGAATACTTTGCAGACATGGAGAGGCATCGAATCACCTTCAGATACAACGGTGCTGAGGACGACGCTGCCATCACTCTGGTAGGTTTAACCTGACTGTCTGCTGCTGCCGCTGCTGTGCAAAGAATAACAAGGCTGATAAAAACTAGGGAGGCACTGACCCACCCACTTTTCACTTCCAATACTGATACAGATATCTGAGGTCTAGAACTGGTCTAGAACAGAAAAACAGCTGAATTGACTTAAAACTCTACTCCTAATTCCACTGACTGACCAAATTAAAGTTTCTGTTTTTACATATTTTAAGCTACTGGTGGATTTAAGTGTGGTATACTGCAGAGTTATCAAATCAATTTGTAAGTCTGAATTGACTTAAAACATAAAATTTTTTTAACACAGACATAAACATACCGACTTACAAATTTAAGTCGGTATGTTTACTGCTGTCCTGGTGTGCTGCACCAGGACAGAACACTTAAATCCACCAATAACTTCACAAGCTTGGTCAAACATGTGAAAACGTCTTTAATTTGTTCAGTCAGTGGAATTGGGAGCATAACAGCCAATGGAAAATTAAATTAATACTACTTTGGTCAAACGTAAAAATAAACTACACCAAACCTTCTTTCAAATGGTTCAGAAAATGCAATTAGAAAGTCTAAATCTACTATAAGATAAATAATAAAGCATGACATCACCCAGAGCATAAAGCATAGAATTAGACTGAATAGATCTGCCCTCATTTACAAAGCATATTGTGACTAACACCTGATCTAGAGTGTTTTTCACCATCTGGATCGATCCACATGTTGATATCAGATGGGTGTATCTCTAGTTAAAAATCCAACAGGTGTTGTTGGTGAGAGCTAGCTAACAATGACTGTGTGTGTCCAGGCCTTCAGTAAGAAGAAGACGGATGACAGGAAGGAGTGGCTGACCAACTTCATGGAGGACAGACGGCAGAGGAGGATGCACGGCCTGCCGGAGGTTGGCATCGTCATTCAGCTGCTCTATGAGCTACACACACTCAGACTCAGTAAAAAAAAACAAACTGGATGTAACAATAATTCTCTTTTTCAGCAATACCTTTATGGAACTCAGGCCAAACATCTGTCGTACAATGACTTCATCAACAAGGAGCTGATTCTGTTTTCCAACTCAGACAATGAGCGGTCCATCCCATCCCTGGTCGACGGTTCGTCAGCGTTCTGCCTCTGAGCTTTAACACGATGTTAGGATTATGTGTGATGAGCTGGACGTGTGTGTTGTTTTAGGCTTGAAACCGGGTCAGAGGAAGGTTCTGTTCACTTGCTTGAAGAGGAATGACAAGAGAGAAGTGAAGGTGGCCCAGCTGGCTGGTTCTGTGGCTGAGATGTCTGCCTACCATCATGGAGAGGTAGAGGCAACTCATGGAATAAGCAAGGTTATGTTGTGAAGCATAACCTGCTTCACAACAAACTTCAGTGTATTTTATTGGGATTTTAAAGCATAACTATGAAGTAAAAAGATGGTGAGCAGAGTGGGAGAACTGTCTTCCATGTTTCTGATGCTGCATACTTCTCTTGCCTTACCTTACCTTCTTTAACATTTTTCGTCCTTAACGACAAGAGTTTTGGAGTTCACGACTCTTACTTTAGCTGTGCATCACTGCAGCTCTTGACTCTTTCTATTCACTGAAACATGAGCATGAGCCAGGAGTCATGACTAGCCTGTAGTCTGTAGTGGTGCTCAGTAAGTCAGCTTCTACTTCCCGTCTGCCTTGCAGCAAGCTCTCATGATGACCATTGTGAACTTAGCCCAGAACTTTGTGGGCAGCAACAACGTGAACATCCTGCAGCCTCTGGGTCAGTTTGGTACTCGCATTAATGGAGGCAAAGATGCTGCCAGCCCCCGTTACATCTTCACCATGCTCAGGTAAGGCAGTAATTCTGGTCTTTTTTATGTCCTGTTTGTTTATTAAAGATCCATCACAAACAGTTACCTGGTTGTGATTTATGATACAACATGCCATAAATATTCCATTACAGCATAATGACTGACTGCAACGCAGGATTTATTGGTTACAATATTACAACAGTAATATGTTCTGTCTGCACTAGATCAGAGAGGGTTGGATGTGTTGGAATGACAGGTGTGAAATCAGTAGATGCAGAATTACATTCATGCAATATTAATATAATATTTCACAATAATATTGCCATTCCATGATTTCTTAATATGGAGCAGCAGTAGTGTGTATCTTTGTTTAGTCACAGCCTTCAGACTGATTGAGTCACTGAGGCTGGCTGGATTCATGACTTTAGTCACTCGGTATTTTATTGAAATAGGTTATTAAATGAGTTTTGAGTTTTCTCCACACCCAGAAAGAGACTAGACATGTTCCTGTTCTTCCTGGTTTCCTAATGGTCTTTTCTCCCTCCAGCCCCCTGGCCAAGCTGTTGTTCCCAGCGGTGGATTTCAATCTGCTCAAGTTCCTGTACGATGACAACCAGAAGGTGGAGCCAGAGTGGTACATTCCCATCATCCCCATGGTGCTGGTGAACGGAGCTGAGGGCATCGGGACAGGCTGGGCCTGCAAGATCCCAAACTACGACCCCAGAGAGATCGTTAACAACATCAACAGGATGCTCAACCACCAGGACCCCTTACCCATGGTAAAACTAAACACAACAGACAGAAAGAAACTATTACTGTTTTTTTTTTTTTTAAGAGAAACCAGTGGACTTTGACCAATGAAACTTCAAATGTGACTCCTATCAATCAAAGCAGTTCAGGTCAAACAGATAAACTATATTGAGCATTTAATGACACAACAAGCTGATTATTTGCAGAAAAGATTTAAAAAAATGGCAGCAACCAACACTCAAGAAGATATCTTAGGATTTATAGGATCTCCAAGTCCATTAGTCATGGGATGTTATTTTAAACATTAGTAGTAATGTGGAAATTGTTAATATGGTTCTTGACAGTACCAAATATTTATGTATTTTATTTTTTGTTGTATATTTTCGTCAAGATATTTGTATTTTTTCTGAAACAAATGTAAGTCAAACGCTCTGGAAAAAACCAGGTAACTACAGTGTATCCTAGGAAACAGGCAACATATTGTCAGTAATTTTTTTCTTTCTGGTTCTGTCAGGAAACATTGCTACTAGGGTTGCACTGATCGATTGGGCCTTATTTTTAACATTTTGTGTGACCAGTGACCAACTGATTCTTAGATTTGAAGCCAATCTTTTCTGTAAATCAGCTCTGCTGTGAGAGAGGGCTGACTGACTGACCCCCCACCAGGTTACGGTTAACACCAGTCATCCACTGTTGTCAACTTACTGGCACTTCACACCCCTCTGACACCGTCAGTTATGAAAAAGATGGTTTTGGCCAAAATCAATATCAACGGATGAGACTTTTTAAAAATCAGTGCTCGGCCAGTTCAGTGCAGCTCCAAAGAAAGACCATTTCTTCATCAGCTGTTCCCAGACTAATACTTGTATGTTTGCTTGTTGTGTTGTGAAACCAGCTTCCCAGTTACAAAAACTTCAAAGGGCTGATCCATGAACTGGGCCACAACCAGTACCTGGTCAGTGGAGAAGTGTCTGTCATCGACAAAAACACCATCGAAATCACAGAGCTTCCCGTCCGGACCTGGACTCAGGTACAGCCAGGCTTCCTTTAGCTCATGTTCCTGAACCAGGAAGTGTTTTTGTCTCTGTGTGTCATTTGACGGGTGGGTAACAGAGTGGCTAGGCTTGCATGGTGGCTGCTGTGTGTTTAGTTGGTGGTGTGTGATTGACGTGTTCCTCCCAGTGATTGTGGCCCGTCTGTGATGTGTTCAGGCCTATAAGGAATCTGTGCTGGAGCCCATGCTGCAAGGGACTGACAAGACTCCAGCTCTCATCTCTGACTATAAGGAGTATCACACAGACTCCACGGTGAAGTTTGTGGTGCGCATGTCTGAGGAAAAGCTGGCCCAGGCCGAGGCTGTCGGCCTCCACAAGGTCTTCAAGCTGCAGTCCAGCCTTACCTGTAACTCCATGGTAACCACAGCATCCCTGCCTTTCACAGACAGTTTCCTGCTTTATGATCCTGATGTCACATGATGCCCAACACTGTAATGATGTTGGTACTTCTAGGTGCTGTTTGACCACATGGGCTGTCTAAAGAGGTATGATTCAGTCCAAGACATCCTCAAAGAGTTCTTTGAGCTCCGCCTGCACTACTACAAACTGAGGAAGGACTGGTTGCTAGGCAGCCTGGGGGCCGAGGCCTCCAAACTCTCCAACCAGGCTCGCTTTGTGCTGGAGAAAATCGAAGGGAAAATCTCCATTGGTGAGCTAGGGACTGTTGACTCAGTTAGAACTCAGTTTTCTGAAAGGAGCTGATTCCATTTCTTTTTTTTTCTCAACAGAAAATAAATCCAAGCGTGAACTCATCCGAATGCTGGTGCAGAAAGGTTACGAGTCAGATCCTGTTGCTGCTTGGTCCAAAGCTCAAGAGAAGGTACAGCAGAGCTCTAGAGTGACTCGTTCCTCTAGAGAGGTAGTAAACCAGATGATTGAGGTGCTAGATGATGGAATGCTGGACTTCTCTGATAGGCTCAGGAAGAAGACGCTCCTGATGGGAATGAGAGCGACAGCTCGGTGGATTCCAGCTCCACTTCAGGTCCCAACTTCAACTACATTCTCAACATGCCTCTGTGGTGCCTGACTAAGGAGAAGGTGGATGAGCTGCTCAAGCAGAGGGACCACAAGGTACTACTTCTCCTCCTCGTTTTCCTCTGTCAGCTCATCTGTCTTTTCATCAGATTAGTTATGACTTTATGGTTTTATTAGGTCTACAGTTTTTTTCTTAGTTTCAAACATATTTATTTTTGACATCGTTTTCAATTCAGTTTTCTTTTCATTACTCTTTAACCCTTTGTTTGCTAGTTTAGTTCAGATTTCACTTGTTTCTGACATTCACTTTTTGCAGTGAATGTCAGAAACTGCAAAAAGTTTCTGACATTCCAAGTTAGATACCAAGGGAAAGACTGAACCAAAAATAAATAAATCACAAACCATAACAAAGTTTAAGACTTGTTAATTTAGGACAAATGAACAACCATGTTAGTCACAAAAAACATCCAGCAAAGGATCTTTCAAAACTTGGGAAAACCCAACAGCAGCCAGGCTCTTTAGAGTTTTTAATGAGGAATTTTAAGGTTGGTGGGATTTTCCCCTTTAATAAAGTCCCTCATACTTGATCTTGTTTTTATCTAAACATTTATATTCACACTAATCCCAAATTGGACTCTGACACTTTCTCCCAACGTGCTGACATGACACTAGATGTGGATGGATCAACAGCAACATGGATTACATGATTTATATACTGCCATCTGCTGGCACAATGTGGGACAGCAAGATTAAAAGAAAAACAACTACCAGAAACTTGACTTGTTTCTGGTAGTAACAAATGTTTTTCTTTTACTTTTAGTTTTTGTTAGTTGTTAGTCATTAACTGTAACGGCCTTTTATTAAATATATTTGGTTTCAAAGAGAAATCTTAATCTCTTACTGATTAGCTGATCAGAGTTTGGGTGTGGTGTGTGTGCTTGTGCAGAGAAGTGAACTGAATGATCTGCAAAGGAAAAACTCTGAGGATCTATGGAAGGAGGACTTGGCCGTCTTCATCGAAGAACTCGATGTAAGTCTTGTCTTCTGACCTTTTTTTTAAATAATTCTTAAACACAAACAGTTAAATCCGTGCCTTTGTTGATTTTCATTGTGTATCAGTAATCTGTTTTTAAGCTCCATTATCTTTGATGTTTCTTTAGCTGATTTAGCTTGTGACCAGCAGGGGGAGCACTGACTCAATAAGTTTCACATGCCTGTTAGAAGCTAAATAACACTGGTTTAGAGCTGCAAGTGTTACATAACTTTTTGTGAAAAGACAACTTGAATATTTGTAATAAACATCTATGATAGGAAATTTGTGATAATTTTTAAAGAACCGCCATTTTATTTCTGCTTTTAATGCCTGTAGGTAAAAATTGTAACTTGTCTGTTGTGTTAATAACAGTTGTGCTAATTATTTTCTGTTTTTCCCTGGGCAGAATGTTGAGAGCCAGGAGAGAGAGGAGCAGAACGCAGGGAAGGCCATCAAGCTGGTGAAGGGCAAAGTGGGGAAGCCCAAAGTGAAGAAGATGAACCTGGAGGAGACGCTGCCCTCCCCGTTCGGCCGCAGGGTGGACCCGCCTACTCAGCCAATCAAGTCTGATGCTGCCAAGAAGTTGACCAAGAAGAAAAAGGTAATGACACTGGGGTTGTCTGTGGACATGCAGACGTAAAAACATCTGCCGTCCAGAATGGTCACAGACTGTTTTGTTGTCAGGGCGACTCTGATGCAGCTGTGAAGTTGGAGTTTGAAGATGACGGCGACGGAGTAACTGGAGAGAACGCTGTAGCCAAACCCAAAGCTCCACGAGTCAAGAAGGAGAAGAAGGAGCCAGGTCAGAACCAGAGCGCCACATGACATCCTTCCTGTCTGAAGGAAGAGCTCTGACTCCACTTCCTGTTTCCTGTTGCTCAGGAGCTCCCAGAGTGAGGAAGCCTCCAACTCCAAAAGGAGCTTCAGCTAAGAAGGTGAAGAAGAGAAACCCCTGGTCTGATGATGAGTCCAAGTCAGACAGCGACCTGGAGGACAACGAACCCGTCATTCCCAGAGAGACCAAGTCTCAGAGGGCCACAGGTAAACCACGCCACAGAGAGCTGCACCTGAACATAGCACCTGGTCTGATTCATTGTTTCCCTTCCATTTCAAAATAAAGAAGTATTGCATAAAATCTCAATAAAACAACAGTAACAGTAGCCAGTTAGCTTAAAGTAGCGTAAATAGGAATTACAAAAATACATTCATTCAATAGAAACACAGCAATTTTGAAAAGAGTTCATGAATGAGCCTGAATAAGACGTTGATGTCTCCAATTAATATATCTCATGTTAGTGTTTGCATCCATTGCAGCCATCATTTTCATGATTTACTGTGTAAACAGACTCATTCATTTTATTTCATTTCTTTTGAATTGAAACACTGCAATTGTAAACTCATCTTTTTTCAACATTAGCAGAATATTGAAAATGTTTTCAGAGCTGCAATATACTTTATTGATCCCTAACAGGAAATTTATTTGTTCAAAAACTACATACATCCATATTTATATTGGCAAATATAAATGAATGGTTAGTCATAAAAAAGTGATAACACAAGTGTGAAATTACAAGTAATTTAAATATGATCTAAATATAGAATAAATTAAATGATTATAATAATACATTTTATTTATGAAACACTTTTTATGAAATTAAGATACTGTTCAGTTATAAAGATTAAAAATAACAAGAACAGCAACTGCAGGCAACCAGAAAAAATAGACAATAAAAGCAATTTCATAAAGATGGGTCTTGAGAAGGGATAAATAAATTAAGAACAAATATGTGCATGGAAATATGAATCTGTAAACTTAAACATAAAGGCAGAGTTGGCTGTTGTAAAGTCTGATGGCTGCAGGCAGGAATGATCTCCTGTGGCTCCCATGTTACTGTGGTATATTGAGTCTCTGGCTGAAAGGTTTCCTGTATCTGGCAGCACATTATGCATCTTTTGTTTTTCACACATTTCTAACAGACTGTCCAGTGACAGCTGGACGGCCACATGGTGTGTGTCCTCCGTGTGTTTTAGCTCCAAAGCTGGCTCCGCTTGTGTATTCTGTCATCGTAACACATGAGAGCTCCTGTGTTGCACCTCCAGTCAACATCGGCCAACTTTGTTATCATGAGTGGTAGCGTTTGATCTTAATTCCCAGTGAGCACTTTGCTTTCAAACTGCCACCGGCCAAAAAAGAAGCCATTAGCTTTTGTCGGCTCCGGCTGTCTGATGCAACCCAAATGCAACTGAAATAATCAGAGCGCAACCACTGGAATCCATGGCAACCGTAATATGCTTTGACATGGATTCTGCTTTCATCCTCCAGCTTCCAAGCCAAAATACACGTTTGACTTCTCCGAGGATGAAGAGGCGGACGAGGAGGAGAACGGAGACGACGACGTGGCCTCGTCCCCGGTGAGGTCAGTCAGAGACGACTTCGGCTTCTCAGACAACAAGGACCGTGATAGCGACCAAAACGAAGACGATGAAGAGGAGAACAACGAAGACTCCTTCTCTTCACCCATAAAGAAGCCCATGTAAGGTTTAGAAGTCATCCGCTGACGGATGACTCTTTCCTGCCCCGGTAAATCCTGCCAGCTAACCGTTTCTCCTCCTGTGAAGGCCCGCACCTGCAGCCAAGAAGAAGGAGAAACCCAGCATCTTCTCCTCCAAGTCAGCCTTCTCTGATAAGAGCAATGACAGTGGTGAGTTCCAGCAAATGTGCAGCCTGTCAGTCAATTGCATGAATTAAAATCACAAAATGAGGATGAGGTGGTTTTTCAGCTGTATCGACACAGAACTGCAGTGGAAACATTTTATTCACTTCACACAAGTCATATGATCAACAGCTGAATGTTACTACTGGTGGAAACAACAAAGACGTTCATAGGAAGTACCGTATTTTCCGCACTATAAGGCGCACCTTCAATGAATGGCCTATTTTAGGACTTTTTTCATACATTA
>NW_015113856.1:118428-142674 GCF_001443285.1 Poecilia latipinna | reverse complement strand
ACTAATACATTGACAAAAAAAAACTTTATTGTGAAAATTGGTTTCTATAAAATAATGACAATGAAATACAGTACCGTATTTTCCGCACTATAAGGCGCACCGGATTATAAGGCGCACCTTCAATGAATGGCCTATTTTAGGACTTTCTTCATACATTAGGCGCACCGCATTATAAGGCGCATAGAATAGACGCTTCATACTCTATTATTACACATCCACATTAATAAAGAAATGGTCCCCGAGTACTTTATATAGTAGGCTGGCCCAGTCATTGTTTCACTCACGGTGTTGGTGTTGTGATATTATGCCCAACTGCTTTCTGGGTAACACAGACCAACCGACATGCTGCAGAGAGTCTCTGTCTCTCTTCCCCTGCCCCTCCCCCCCTTTAAATGTATTATCAAACTTTATTAACAAACCAGTGTTCTGACAACTATCCCAGCATGCACCGCGCACTACTTCTTCTACGGGGGAAAAAGAAGTTGGCGGCTGCTTACCGTAGTGGACCAACTATGTAAGCAGCCTACTGCATGTCTGTGTAAACATGACGTCTTTCATTTCGAAATGAGCTAATTAGCGTAGCATTTCTGCCGGATTTTCACAACATATCAGCCACGACAATGGTCAGGGGAACCAACAAGTTCATTTCATCTTTTTTGGACGACATCAAGGTGTTTGAGCCACGGGATGCCTCCAACATTGTGCGCGGCCCAGCTAAAAGCTACCGACAGATGAGGAAAACAGCAGATCCTCACACCCTCAGCATAAATATAGCTGTGGACAAAATCACTGATGCCTATTGTTCGTGCAAGGCTAGGTAAGTCGGCATTCATGGTTTTGATGGTCCACAATGTACATTAGCTACTACTGTAGCTTGTGTTTGTGAGACGGTCACGCACGTGGTAGCTGCACTGTGACCTAAAATGGGCATTAGCGAAACGCGGCCCCTGTGGTAAGGTCCGTTGCTGGACCTGTTGTGGCTCAATATTGGTCCATATATAAGGCGCACTGTCGGCTTTTGAGGAAATTGAAGGTTTTTAGGTGCGTCTTATAGTGCGGAAAATACGGTAGTATTAGGATTAGGATGATGGTTTGTTTTTGTTTTTTCGTACAGTGTACAGCTGACTCCACCAGAGCTCTCACAGCATCACGGTTCATAAAAAGTTGTGTTTGTGTGTCATGCCAAAGTCTTGAATCCATAATTCTTCTATAAAATCACCAACTACAATTTACCCAAATCATCGCATACGTAGCCCCTCCCAGGTTGGCGGGGCTTATTGCTCCAACGCCTGAATACTGACAGCTCCTCTGATTGGCTGATAGATGATGAGCGCTAGCACCATGGCTGAATTATGAATATATCTCGTATAACTGTTTACATCTGTAAGTGCCATGGTTTTTAATGACTCATTACATTAAAAACCATGGTATTCACGTGGGATTTTAATTTAATTTCTTATTTAATGTAAACACAACAAATCCAAACTAGTGTTTTTTCAACATTAGCAGAATATAGACAAAGATTTGTGCACATTTGAGATGGAAGTGCAGCTATTGCTGCATGTTTGCTGACGTGTTGGACCCTGTGTGCTCTGCAGACGGCTCCAGGTCGGACAGCGACAATGACACCGGCCCAAAGTTCTCCACCTACTCCAGCAGCTCAGCGTTTGACAAAGCTTCGCCAGCAAAGAAAGGTAACGCCTCCGAAGCATCCAGCAGAGGGTGGTGTAGCATTGTGTGATGTGTGTGACTTTTTATTTTTATGTTCAGCTGCAGCTAAGAAGCAAGCTGATGCTCCCAAAGCTAAGAAACCAGGAGCACCTAAAGCAAAGAAACCAGACAAATCCATCTGGGACTCTGACTCCGATACCGGAGACACCAGCACCAAGAAGCCAGCACCAGCTCTCAAAGGTACTGGGTTTTTAAGTTAAGATAGGCTGAAAACATCACATTGTTGGCAGTGAGGTCTGGTCACCATCTGGTGTGATTGCAGGTAAAGTTCGGGGGAAGAAGAGGAAGGGCTCTGGGTCTGAAGACGAGTACAGTCCGATGAAAAAAGCTCCAAAACCTGTGGGCAAAGTGAGTTTATCACATAACACAGCTACACTGTAGAAAAACACACTGACTGTCTGTTGATGTTGCTTCAGTATTTCTGCGTAATGTTCTTTCTTCATGATGCGTCTGGTTTGTTCTTCCTGCAGCAGAACAGAAAAGCTCTGTGGTCTGTTTCTCTCTATGTAACCATGGTAATCATTAGGGTGTAACCACATCTACAGCTCCAACAAACTCATGTCTTTCTGTGCTTACTTATCATTCCTTCATTGCTGTTTATGGTTCCTACTGGAAATCCAAAAATGCTGCCAAACATACTGGGACCCCAGTTTCTGCTCAGAGAGCAGAAACATTGTGATGTTTTCACATGACCATATCTGGGTCCTCTCCTTGTAATTATGGAAGTGGTGCCTTGAAATAAATCTAGATATTCTGAATTAACCTATCAGAAGCTTCCATAGCCATGGCATCATCATCAGGGCTTTATCAAATAGTGTAAAGTCATAAGTTTTAATGCATATAAACTTATGACTTTGAAGAATCTAAAAACATGTTTAAAAATTCTGTCTCATCAGCTGACAGTCTGATTCAGTGTTGGGTAAAATAAACATCTGCTTTCAATTGTAAAAACAAGATGATCTCCACGGCAGCTGAACAGCTGAACAGTCAAAATGTGATAAGCAAAAGGAAAGACTAGATTCTAATTTAACACATCAGATCCTGGTCCTGATGAGGAAAAATAACTAAAAAATCCTGCATAATTCAGGTTTAAAACAGTTTGGACACAACCAGCAATGTACAGCTTTACATCACAGACATAATAACCAACAAATGGACATATCATCTTTAAGATACTGAAGTTTATTCAATTTGGAACTTTTTAAAAAATGCAAGAGAAGGTTCCCAAATCTGTTTAAATGCAACAGGTTAGCTGTGTCCGAATTCAGGGTCTGCATCCTTCGAAGGACGGATTTGTAGGCCGATTACGTCATAGCGTGGCGACAAGGCCTGTCCGAATTCAAAGACTCCTTCAAATGCGTCCTTCTTTTCCCCAGATTTGAAGGATGGGTCCGGTGTATCCTTCACGGCCCACGATATCCCATAATTCATTGCGGGTTCCAACTGGGCATTCAGGCAGAGCGATAATGGCGGTGAATAGCGACAAATTATTTAGCTATATAACACTTTAAATGACACAACGTGATTTGGTACAACGTTTTTAGGCGAGAATGTAAGTGTGTAAATCTCAAATATCTGCTTGGTTCATCAATACATCATCTAATTACAATATTGCTCTGACATTTTCGGACCTGTCTGCTACCGCTGCTTTAACAGCCAGCTCCCCTCCAGCTGTCAGCTGGCCGCGCGCTCCAGGTTCGGTACACCGAGAGAAAACGCCTAACTTCTGGCACATTGTTATAAAAACTCCCGCTAGCTTTCCCCAATGAGTGGGAGTTAAACACCAATATTATTCAGAAATGGTCTGGTTGAAAATGTTTGGTTTACAAAGTATTTCAAAGCAGAGCAGATTGATTAATTAAAGTTAAGCCTTCAAATATAATATGTTTATTTAACCGTAATGTCCTATCTGCGATGTGGAGAGTATTATATTTGTAAATGAATAATTTGTATTCCTTGTAGAAAAGTGCAGTACACATTTGAACATTTTAGAATCAAACCAAGAGATTTCCTTTTTACTATGGAACATCCTTTACTATAAAAGTTGAAGAATAATATAGAAATCAGTAATACATGACTGAAAAACAAACTTCGGCTCCGTTGTTTTTTTTTTCTTCTCCGCTCTCTGCTTCACGCTGTCACGGTTGCTTGGCAACATGAGTTACGCTGAGGTGGGGGCGGGGACAGTTGGTGAAGGCTAGACCTGTCCGAATCCACAGATATTTTTCTTCCGGTCTTAGTTTATTCCCAGCTTTCGAAGGACCCGTCCTACATAGACCAGTCCTTCGAAGGATGCAGACCCTGAATTCGGACACAGCTATTGTTTCTTTATTGCATTTGTCAGTTATGTCGTTTTCTAAAGGACCGAGACGACCTTCTCTGAAGAGCTTGTTGTTAAGCAGGTTTTTTTTAAAGTCCCAATGTTTTCCCCGTGCAGAAGCCCCAGAAACCTCCGTCCGACGATGAGGATGAAGACGACGACGACAACAGCCTGAGCACCGCTAAGGGCCCGTCCCGCGAGCGGCCGGGCCGGGCCAGAAAGGAGGTCAAGTACTACCACGACTCTGAAAACGAGGAAGACGACGACGACATGTTTGATTAAAGTCCATCCCAATCCACCCTGCTTGTTTGGAAGGTTCCTCCTTCTTTGTTCCCTCAGACTTTTGTACATTTCCTGTTTTATTTTTTCATTAATGGTGGCGTTAAATGATTTTTAATGTGTAGGTGTTTTACACTTTTTATTAATATACATATACAGGTTTGTTTTTTTACGCTCATTGAAATGTTCTGTATTTGTCTGAAGCAGCTTTTAGGGGTTTAGAGCGCTGTTCTTTAGCACATTTTAACTGTTAAGATACTATGTAACTTTTTGAACATGAAGTTGAAAGTAAAGAATAAAATGTTCACAGTTCTGGTCCGTCTCTTCTCTGACTTTTGACGCTGGTAAACAGGAAGATAGCAGGGTTGTCGCCTCCTAGTGGTCATAATGTTTACACTTGTTTTCTTTGATCTATTATCCAACTGACTTAACTGTTGATGCCTGGTGGCAGTTTCAACAGTTAACAGCATCACTGCATTAAGATCAATATTGTTGAGCTCAACCCTTCACTAAAATATTAATGTTGGCTTAAATTTTTAGGGTCATCCTGCTGGATGGTGACCCTCCACCCTTAAGTATTCTTCAACTTTTTTTTCTAGGACTGTCTGTATTTAGCTCCACCCATCTTCCCATCAACTCTATCTTCACCGTTCCTTATGAGGAAATTCATATCCACAATATGGTGCAGCCGCCACCACCATGTTTAACCACAGGTATGGTAAAAATAGTTCAGGCTAATGTGGAGGTTAATTCTCCATCAATCCTGATGTTTTGCACATTGGACAAAATGAAGTTTTGATCTGACCAAAACCTGTTAAACAGGCCTTATTTTTATACATGACATCTTAAGTCATTCTTCTCGCCACTCTTGTACAACAACCTTTCTGAAATGTTTTTTTTTTTTTTTCTCTGTATGTTTATTTTTCTCCGTGTGTGCAAACACACAGCAGCAGATCCAATCATGTTCCTCATCTCCAAACCCCACCTGGAGTGTTCCCACACTCAGAAACATCCATCCACTTTCTTACACCCTTGTCCCTTAGTGGGGTCAGGAGGTGCTGGTGTCTATCTCCAGCTAACGTTACGGGCGAGAGGCGGGGTCACCTGGACAGGTTACCAGTCTGTCGCAGTACTCGGAAACAAGAAGTTTAAAATAAATATATTTTATTACTTTGCAAGGACAGTTCATGGTAAAGTTAAACAGTACATGAACATAAAAAGCATATGTTAATATACAAACAAAGACAATATTTAATATGTAGGGCAGAACGTGTTGAAGCTCATGCCTTGGTTGGGTCACCCTGTAAGGTGGGGCGGGGCTAACGGCTCCCTGCTCCCTGTGGAACACGTGTTCATGAAGATATGAGCTCATGTCTCTCAGTCGTAGAGACTTTGCATGACGGTGGGCAGGTTCTCCACATCTGAACAGAAGAAAGTGACTGCAGACACTTTGGGATGTTTATCAAGAACAGCCTCAAGACTGACAAACACAGAGCTGCTGCTAAAGCTGCAGTATGTAACGGCTACAAGCAATATGATTTTATTTTTATGTTTTTTACTTACTTGTTAAAACAATGGTATTATGAGACAGATAATCTGTAAAAAATAAAATAAAAAGGCTGCCTCCATCCTGTGGCACTGCAACCATCTACTGAAATACGTCGCTCATTACTGCTGAGCCTGATGTGAATGCTAGGCTAGTTAGCATAGCCACTGATGGTGGCAGATAAATAGGTTTCCTGTAACAGTAAGTTGTTTCTCTACCAATAGCACATTTAGCGGTATGTACATAAGTGTGCTTGACAGCGCTAATACACGCCTCCCAGCTCTGATTGGTTGTTACTGACAGTATTTCTGCAGATGGCAGTAGGACCACAGGCAGGAGACAGAGGAGCTCCAATTTTGTCGCTGATTGTCTCGACATAGAGACAGTTTTAACAAATATGTGAAAAACATATTGTTTCTACAAGTTACACAGTGCTGCTTTATAGACTGATACTCAAGCTCAGAGTCAGGACCACTGGCTCCTGTGCAGGGCGAGGCCGACATGTGGCTCACAGGGTTATCTGACCTGCCGGTAAGACGCTGCTCAGTGACAGACTTGACAGCCTACAGGTCCTGGAAACATTGAGTTCATGTTTCCAGGATCTATGTAATGTATATGACACCTTCTGGTCAGTGATGCGTTTGCTGGTCATTCCTGTAGTGAGGTGGAGCCCCTCTGAGCCGCCCAGGCAGTGGCAGCATCATGACTGCCAGCAGCAGGAACTGATGGCAGGATGCAGTGATTATATGCAAGTTCACCTCAAGACAATAGAATATCCATTAAAAAGATGGTTTATTTCATTGTTTCAGTTCCATTACACAAACAAATTAGTTGGATTTGAAACATTTAATTTGTATTAGAGATTAAGCTTTTCACTGAGCTGAAAAGAATATACATTCACCCACATAGATAAAAATTACATAAGGATGGATTCCAAGTTGTTTTCTATTCATTTTCATGACGGCAGCAAAAAAAAAAAAAAAAAAAGGTATGATAATTACATCAGACCAATAAAAAAGACTTTCTAATCCAGATCCAGTCTGGGCTCCTAAATTACTGCATCAGTGCATTGTAGCATTGAGGAGATGATCCAGTGGTTCTGCTGAAGTGTTCTGTTTGGTACTGTTGGTTCTGGTGTCTCTCATCCCCTACAGACACACCATGGCGTTCAGGTCGGGCCCGTTTGCTGCTAATATATAGTCACTAAAGCAGGTACTGGTACTTTCGGCAGTCGGCAGTTGGGTCGGTACCAGATCCTGCTGAAAAATCAGCTCTATATAGCTTGTAGGCAGAGGGAAACCTAGAGAGCTGCTCTTTGACCTGATCAAGCCCAGTGGATCAGAACCAGATAGATATGCAAACCGTCACTGACTCTGACCTGGACCTCCAAATGAAAAGCAGATTTTAGTTTCAGCTAACCGGACACTGGACCACCGAGCAACCGAGCAACAGCCCAGTTCTTTTTACCATCAGATACTTCTACTGCAGGGGTGTCCAAAGTCGGTCCTGGAGGGCCGGCATCCTGCATGTTTTAGTTCTCTCCCTGGTTTAACACACCTGGATCAAATAATGGCTCGTTAGAGGGCTAAGAGGAACATTGACAAACTGAAAAGGTTGTTACCACCACCAGGGAGAGAACTAAAACATGCAGGATGCCGGTCCTCCAGGACCGACTTTGGACACCACTGTTCTACTGTCTCTGGCTCAGGAGCGCTTTAACACCAGGAATGTGGGAGTTGTAGTCCATGTACTGGATGTTTCTATGTGTGGTGCCTTTAAGGCTCTGACTCCTGCTGCACTTCAAACTCTTCAGCGTTTTTTGTTTCACAATCCTTTCAAGGCTGCAGTCATTCATTTTACTTGAACACCATTTTGTGTACTGCCATGTTTTTCTCCTTCCTCTTGTGAACAGCCAGCTCCTGACCCTCCTGGTGACAGCCAACACCCTCCATAAGGTGGACAGCTATCAGCCTACACCACACATCATGGTGTAGGCTATTCCATTTCACATTAAAAGCCTACTTTTTATTGGTCTTGTGTAATATTCTAGTTCTGAAAACTGGATTTTGGGTTTTCATCATCAAAATGAACAGAAACACACACTAGGGAATGTATGTGTAATGAATGCTATACAATCTTCCATTACTTTAAATTCAGTTACTGAAATAAATTATTATTTTAATGATATTCTGTGGTTTTTGTGACCAGCCAGCCTCAAAACTTAAAAGTTTGAACAATCATCTACTGAGGGGAAGATAAAGTGACTGTGTGTGGAGGAGATGTATGATATGAACTCTACTGATAGCCACACATCGGCCACGTCCTGCAGAAGGTAACCCTCTGATCAAACAGCTGCCAGCTGATTGGGTTGATTGTTTGACGACAGCCGATTGACATCCTGAGGCAACTGTGCCACAAACAGAACATATCAGTGGTACTGAGTGTTGGTCCATTTGTCCCATTCATGTCGCACCTGCCTTCAGATAAGCTCACCGTGTTCCAGTTGCTTCCTTTTCTTCAGTGAGTTTGTGTTTCCAAGGACGAGTGAGCGTCTTTTCCCACAGAGCTGCCAATTGGAATGCAAAGCACACAGCATTTATATAACATCTCTGCAGTGAGCAAGATAGTAGAGTCTTACAGTTACGGCAGTACGACATTCAGCAGAACAGAACGAGGAATCCAGACGGTGGAGTTGAGTCCTAAAGGAAGCGGCGATCAGTCCCAATGCCTCAGGGCCGCTTGACGCTTCAGGGGCAGCTGTGGACATTCTTCAGCTGTGAAAGTTTACCAGCTTACAGAAGATAAAAACTAGCCAAACACAAAAACCAGCACCTCTCCCTTCATCTCTCACCAGGAGAGAGAGAGAAAGAAAAAAAGAGAGAGAATTCCCTCTGTTTCAAAGACATAAGTGTAAGTACTCCTTAACACTGCATATCATTCTTCTGACACTCCGTGCTATTATTCACATTCAAACAAGCAAAAAAAAGAAGAAAAAAAAAAGAATCAAAAAGCTGAAACTGCTCTGGCTTCCCTTATGATATGTATTTCTGAGCCGGGATGGATGGAATGCAGATGGATGTTTGTTATGCGCCTTGGAGACCCAGAACCTGTTGCTGCCTTAGAGTCGACTCGCTTTGCTGCTTCCCATCAAATACAAGAATGAATCAGCACAGGCGGATGTATAGGAGAACAGTGAAAAAACACTTCCATAGTTCAATTTGGAATTTGAAATCATGTTCGTATTTAAATAACTGTCATAAAATTCAAGAGTATACCATCACCCAGGACTAAAACTGAAGCAGACAAAGTTAAAGGATTAGCTCAGATCTTCTGAAGTGGGGTTCTGTAGAGGTTCTGACCAGCAAATAGAAAAATGTTTTTAGTGTCTTCAATGTAATGATTACAGATGCTAGCTAAAGCTTTTAGCTAAGTAGAGGCAGGAGAAAATGGCCAGATCTTTCCCTCCTCCATCCATTGATGATTAGCTGGCTGGGTAAAGGCTGCTATGATTTTTCTTACAACAAAGTAAACAAACTATTTGGAAGTACATCCAGTTTCACAAAATACAGACAATCATCATGAGGCAACTAAAAAAGAAGCACTGGCCGCCACTATTTTAAATACACTGCTGCTTTAAAGAGCCTGTGGGCTAGCTTCCACTGCTACAGCAGATAGCCTGGCTAGTTAGCCGGCTAACATCACTGTGTGATGTTCACTTTGTAACAATAGGAAAACAATAGGAAGGATATAAGAGCTTGGTTCAAATCAATAATTTATTAATATTGATGAAAATGTTCTAGTTCCACTGGCAGATTTTTAAACTTATAACATGTTATAAATTGACAAAATCTGCCAGTGGAACTAGAACTTTTCGTTAATATTAAGGAATTATTGACTTAAAATAAGCTATCTTGTTGAAAAGTTACTGGTAAGTTCATTTTGTCTAATGTGTTTTAAATATTCAGTCTAGAAACGTGGCAAAAATACTGGGTAAGATATTGTGGTTTTGCAGTGTAGGGGACAGAGCTACAGACGTTTGTTTGCTTGTTTATGTGTCAAAATAATAATTAAAAAAATCTATGTTATAGATAACATTAATACAAGACTCCTATTTTACATTTTTCTGTAGAACATAATTTCTAATCATTTGTGGAAAATTTGCCTATTCACAGACTTTTTTGTAGAGGTTATGATCTTAAATATTCAAAATAAAATACCTTGGCGAAATGCTACTTAACACACTATTGACTGGAGTTTACAAAGCAGCTAATCCAGGAGTGCCATTTATTTTCCTGGCACTGGTTGACTGAACCCCTAAGAGCAAAGATTAGGGAGACGGTGAAAGTTAGCTTCTGCTGTAGTGCTAAGACGGTTTCCAATATAGTGCTATATTGAGGTATATTTGGTTTATGAGGTAACAGTAATGAACATTAACTGTTTATTAAGATAAACAGTTATGTTCAGATGGGGCGGTCGTGGTCCTTAACCCCCACCATTACTGGAGCTCCACTGTGTTCAGTATAATTAAGATTAAGCAATTGATTAAGCAACAATAGAAGTTATTATTGCTTTTCTGGTTTAAATTTTTATTACTGTGGTATTTTTTTTTTTTTACCAGTATTCTAAATACTGGTAAAAAAGTGTGATATTATGAAATTGGTTTCATAATATCACACTATTACACTTCAGATGCTTATGGTCATATCTGTATAACCATCAGCATATAAAGTGTAATATTTAACACTTTGGATGGAGTAGCTTTTAAACAAATAAACAATTTCCCTTTTTAGGATCAATAAAGTCTGTTCTATTCTAAGTGATAAATGAAATTCCTTTTAAGCACCGCTGTCACATTTAGAGATTGGAGTTGATTGAAGGCACTTATTAGTGTTTTGGATCAGACTTGACTCTGTTTAGCTCTAAAATGAAGCTCTACTTCACTGAAGCGTAGGCGCTAATATAATCATCAACTTCAGGTGAGATATTTACTACCCACAATCTCTCAACATAACCCCACTTCCCAAAATCCAATCCACTCCTTTAACTGTAACCAGGTGAGACGTGGTAGTGTGCAAGTTTCTTTCTTGTTAATATTTTGCAGCGAAGCCGATGTTTTCCTTTTAGTTCTTCAGTGGAAATTCTGCTTCATTTTTTTTTTTCCTTCAGCAAAACAGACTTTAAAACGAGATTCAGTCACTTTACTGTCAACAAAGAAGTGAATATGACTCTTTTCAAAATGAAAAGGTATTGCTTTCAGTTAATGCATTAAAAAATATCATCTGTGCTGAAATATGGATTACCACATCGGAGCTGATGGGCCCTGAGGCAGTGGAGGGTCTGGGTCCTTCAGGAGGACATAACAGTGTCTTTTCTCTTATGGTTCAGCTTCACATGTGACCTTGGCTGTGGAGAAAGGCAGCTCTCCAGGATCATGTTTTAGTTTCAGAGGAACCTCCTAACGCCTCCATACCAGCTCAGTTGGATTCGCCTCCCGAAGGAAGCGTTTACTCAGTTGGCTGTCTGGAGGGGTCAGAGGTCATCTGGAATCTCCTTTTGCATCGTTAGGTAAAGCTTACACAGTCAGGTCAGAAGAGCAAGGCAAACATTTGGAGTGGAGCTACCGATCCCACCCCAGTGTGTGCTTTCTGTGTTAGCTACAATCATCCGGACCCAGGAGGCCCGGTGTTCCGGTATTTAGTGTGTTTAAGGATTGCATTGCTCCCGTGTTTCACTGGTTCAAACAAGACACTTTATGAGGGAGGAAGGTGAGATGCAGAGCTCTGTTCATAAGGCCACAGCAGAGCTCCGGCGCCGTCGACAGCAGCAGATACACACTCATTAGGCCGACTTCATTCTGGGAAATATAAACCAGCTGCAGGCTGATGTCAGAATGGAAGGAAAAAAAAACCCAGTTTGATCACTGAGGCAGAAACAGTTACTATGAAGGCAGACCAGAGTTTTGGGTTGGATCTGGCTGGAACAATGACCTAGATTAGGAATAGTCCTAAATCTCACCTGATTTGTTTGTTTTGCAATAATAAAAAGAAGTTATCTGATTTTTACAGTTGAGATAACTGAATCCTTCCAGGTGAACATAGTTGAATCATTCAGCCCTGATATGAAAGGTTTTATCCCAGAGAATCATCAGCTGGTAACCAGAACCAGATGATCTTCAGATTGATCGGCTGTGGTCAGCCTGTTAGAAATCCATCCGTACTCTGCGTGGTGTGGATGTTTCTACTTGGAGAAGAGTCAAACATTGTCAGTTAGTTTCAGATTGTTGTTGTATGAAGCTGCATAAACATTAAACAGCGCTCTCCAGGCAGAGATATAGTGACTAGAAGTGAACTAATAAACAGTCTGGTCCATAAATCAGATGACTGGCAATCTGATGAGCTACTGTCAGCCAAAGGGGTCACATCTGCATGTTAGCGGTTAGCAATACTCGCCCCACTGTTGACAACTTAGAAACTTTGTCTCTATATTTAGTGACTCTTCAGACAAAAATATTGGTATCGGTCAAAATCGGAATCGGGAGGTGAGGATTTTTATAGATAACTGCAATCGATGGAGCTCTAGTAGGATGAAGTCTGCAGTTCTACTAGGATCTAAGACAGAGCAAGACTTTCAGCAGATAACAGGAAGGCTGAACAAAGACTGTGTCCTCTTTCTCTTCCAGCCTGTGCTGTCATTGTCAAGGAACATGTTGGGTCTGGGAATATTTGTAGGATTTCAGAAAGTTAATGTCTGAGTTCCTATGGAACACATAGAGGGCTTCATTTCTAATGCTAACCATGCAAGCTGCCTTCATTGCATTTTCCTAATGCTAAAGACAAGTGCCTCTGCTGCTGCGCTAGCAAAACATTTCTGTTCCTATTATAGTTCTCAGAGACAGCTTGGAATCGTTAGCAGCCTTTTTCAACAGGTCAAAACTTTACAAAAAAATAGATTTTGTTTTTTTGTGAAGTCAGTAACAAAACATAAAGTGCAAGAATTGTGTCAGATTTTAGCCTCTTGTCTCGGTTGTTTTACTGGGCAGACAGCCTCAGTGTGTGTGTCTGTGTGTGTGTGTGAATCTGCTCGCTCAGGTCTGACCCGGCCGGTCTGATGAGTGTGTATCAAAGCCTCTGCTGTTTGCTTCCCTCCCTGAGGAAACAGCTGAACGGACTCAGCTGCAGGTATGGAGGGAAGCGCTGCATTCTGCCGGTGTGGATGCACACTCATCCATGAACAACACGTCACGTAACACTAAAGAGCAGTTTTAAATATACAAACAGATGGAAAATGTCTGACTTCAGTCATATCTATGTGCATTAACATTCTAGATATTTTTTTTTTTTAAAGAACTTAAAATTAGTTCTGCTTTAAACTTTGAAAATAATCAACACGATGGGACAAGCACCACAAAACTCATCCTACAAACAGAGGCCTGACCATACCATGGTATGTACAGTGTGTGTATGCCAGCAGTACGACTGATGGACAGAGATGACGGAGAAACACAGAGAGAGAAATCGTTATCAAACTCCCGTCATGCAGATACGAATTTACACAGGAGACCTGAGGAGTATCATCTGTGGTGTTTGGGGAGGCCCCCAAGGGCCCTCCTCCTGAGTCCTGACCCCAAACTACAGCTCCACTCACAGCCAAATGCAGAGCACTCATCCTTTGAGGCCTCTGTGTTGTTTTCTTTTCGAGGAGAAAAAATTTTGAGTAAATTGGAGAGAAAAATAGAAGGATTTAAAGTTAATGTTACACCAAGCAAAAGAGAAGGAATAAAGAGGTTATAGAGGGTCAGCTCCTTGTTGGCTGATCTTTTTGTGCAAAGGAATGTCTGAACGAGTTAAAGAGACACCTGGTGCCTCCTAGGGCTCGGTGCTGGGTGGAGGGGGCGTGGCCTCGTCGGGGTCCGAGGACTCTGGCGACTCGTTGTCCTTGGTGCTGGGACTGGCCCCGGCCTCAGTGGACGTGCTGCTGCTGCTGCTGCTGCTGATCTGACCGTCCTGACCCTCTGAGTTTTCCAGCATCTCCTGGATGAGAGGGGGCATGGAACCTGGAATTTCCATCTTCAGAGAGATGACTCGCTCGGCTCCTGGAGGACAGCAAGCAGAACAAGACCACTTTAAAACTTTAAACACCAGTTCAGCTAAACGGAGTTTACAGTTTAGTGGCTGAACTTCATTGTTGTTGCATTGCATAAATACAAACTGTGGAAGGACCACAGTGGTGGTTCTGTTGGACCTCAGTATTGAACCATGACATATTACTTGAACCACTGGAGAGTTGTGCTGGACTCTCCGGTCCAGAACTCAGCTGGTTTGAGTCTTACATAAAGAACAGAGATTTCTTTATTTCAACAGGAAATGTCTCATTGAAGTTAACAGAAGTCATATGTGAGATACCCCAAGGTTCAATCCTAGGACCCCTCTTAATATCTATATGCTCCCACTGGCTCGGGTTAAAACAGGAAATAAGATTAGCTACCATATTAGAACAGATAAATATGTGGATGTGTCATAACTTTCTCCAGATGAACAGACACAAAACTGAAGTTATTATCTTTGGACCTAAAGAGGAACGATAGAGTCAACACTCAGCTTCAGTTTTACAGATAGAAACTAGCGATCAGACTGAAATCTAATCTCTCAGGTCAGAGTTCATCACTCTGACCTGAACCTTCAGAGACACATGAAGACAGTTGCAAAGTCAGTCTTCTATCACCTGAAGAACATTTCCTTGACAAAATGTAGTGTCTGTTACTGGTTTTCACAATTGTTGACTACTTGATACATTTATGATGTTTTTATGTTTTCATGATGTAAAACACTTTGAACTGCTTTGTTGATGAAACGTGCTATGCAAATAAACTTGACTGATCGGTGCATTAAATTTGAGCTCATACAGTTGGATGTGAATCCAAACATGTCTACCTCTACAGACTGTTACTGGACTCCCAACCATCTCTGCTGCATTTCTAGGCCTGATCCTTTCACCGTCCATCAGATGTCGATGGCCTTCCTACCTTTAGCGCTGATGCTGCGCAGGTCCGTGATCTTCATCAGGGTTTTGGGGAACATGTGTGGCTTGCTGGGTCGGCGCTTCCTCACATAGATCTTCAGAGCCTCCAGCAGTGGCTCCTGGAGCTGATCCACCTTGGAGGGTTCC
Source organism: Poecilia latipinna (assembly GCF_001443285.1). Taxonomy (NCBI): domain Eukaryota; kingdom Metazoa; phylum Chordata; class Actinopteri; order Cyprinodontiformes; family Poeciliidae; genus Poecilia; species Poecilia latipinna. Next base: position 127,633 of record NW_015113856.1, on the reverse strand, counting down.
TCCAGATCCTGGCGATCTGATATACACACACAAACACACACACACACGGTCAGCCTAGAGACTTCTGTGTAACAAGTTAATGTCTACTATATGATCAAAAGAGATTTTTACCAGTCTAATCATTAGGGTTATTCATAGTAAAACACACAACATTAATTTTTCAATAGAAAATTCAGCTTTTTTTGTTTGTTTGTTTTAGCAACAAATATCAAAACTCTTTCCAACTGTTACAGCTGACAAAATGAAGTAGTGTGAAGTGATGTGAATGTCTGACTTCTGGAGGAATCAGGCTTTACAATAATATATAAAACAGTTCTAAAATCTTTCACCTGGTGGCGCTGGGGTCATCCTGTTGCAACAAGGAGGTCCTGCTGGGTTCAATATTTGGAGTGAAGTCTAAGATTTATTTTTTCATCCCTCCCACAGACTGGACCTAAGCTGTACCTCAACTGGCCAGGAGGTGGCAGTGTGTACTCTGGAATCCGATAGTGTTGGCCCCGCTGTCAGACAGTGCAGTCAGAGGTGTGGTTTACTTTTCATGGATTATGCAAGAGCCTGTAATGTTTTCCCAGGCCTGAGTAAAAGCGGAGTGAGCCCAGCGGAGAGGGAGACTGATCTCCTAACAAACTGACAGGCAGGAGGGACAGATAGAGGAATAATGAGACACAAATGTGTTCAACTCTCCAGTGAAACTTTGTGCGACTGAAGGAGAAGGACTTCTACTTCAACATTAAGGCATGTGCATTCTGACATGATGGAGGGACTCATGCTCTGGTTTTCCTCCTCAGACTGCTCTCCTGCAGCCAGCTGACTGATGCAGCTGTCTCATACCTGCTCATCCTCTCCACCTCCCCTCTCCTCTAAGTAACAGCAGCTGATTTTTAGTTCACTCTATCCAAAACCTGGCTGCAACTTCACTCTGTAGTAAATGGAGGAATCGATAGAGGCTCCATCTGAGTTAAATAAAGGGCAATCCAGCACTTTGAACTGGAAGTGAATTAGCTCATTCTTTCAGGATTTACTTATTGTCCTCAAAACAGGTTTTTGCTAATGATGCGGTTTAATCAAGCTGCAGACTGTTTAAAGTTTGTTTCAGACTGAACTAAATTAATCTGACAGGTGGGATGAACAAAGCAGTCAGACCCAACCCCTCACCCACACCCTGGGTTCCTCCACCTTCCTCCACCCCAGCAGCCGATTTGAACATAAATTTGAAAGACATTTCCCACCAGACTGGTTCCACTGTTACGAAGCTTCCGACAGTCACAGATGTTTTCTGGCTCCTGGTAAGTTTCTACTCGACTCAGGATTAATTGTTGATTAATGTTTATTTGAGCAAAATGAGTTCCATTGGATTAACTAATAACGTCCACCAGAAGAGAGCGCCGCTGGTCATCCTTATGTTGATTCAGTTGATACAGAAACAAAGATGGCGCGAGATCCCAGAATGGCAAAATAATACAGTCTAAACAGACCCCGGTGTGGGATTGAAAACGTTCTTTATGCCGTTTTAAAATGTACACACTTGACAAGCTCCTTAAGTGACACCTTAGTAACACTCACTCAGCCGAGCTGCATGGCGGAGCAGCGTCTGCTTCCCAACCAAAAATCAATGAGGCAAGGATGTGATGACAGAAAAGTGGAAAATTAAAACGTGTTGGAAAAAAACCTGATGCCAATAAGCATGGCTGATTTTGACTGTTATGAGTTAATGTGCAAAGTTGTAACATTCTATCTAGAGCAACCATGACGACCAATGAGAAGGAATCTGAACTGGAACCAAGACTAACAGCACAAAGTGTGGCTCTGACCTCTGACTGTTGCCCGACCGGACAGCAGAGAGCTGGATCAGGATGGACAGTACAGGCTGCCGTCCAGATCATGGGGGCTTATGGGTTCCATGTATTTTATTAATTTATTTTTCTGTTCAGCAACCTAAGAGGTTCCAATAAACTTATTTATAAATATGTCTGAGTTTTATAATGTGATAAAGCCACACTTTTCTGTTTATTCAGTCAATTTTTAATACACCTGCACAAAAATTATAGAACTATAATGATATGCTTCGTTTTTTAAAAGTCAGCATTTTATATAAAATGCATTCCTTCGAGTTCTGGAAAGTCAGTCGACCCTCCTGATACACGAGAGAACTCAGGGTTTCAAGAAAGTTTCCGTTTATCAATTAATTTCTAGTCGATTGATAAGATCAATCAATTTTAGATTAAGTCATCAATAACTTGCATACCTACTAAAGGCCCACTCACTCACAAGATACTTCAAAGTGTTTTATAGGAAGAACAAATTAACATGGAAAAAAAGATTGATTCATCCAGAAATGGTTAAAACCTGAGACATGCTCACCTAAAGGAAACACTTTAAAATGACAAAATTTCAGCAAGCAGAAAAGCTACAGCCGAATAGAACTGATAAATCTGGTTTAAAGGAAGAAACGGTTTGCCCCAGAGCTGCTGAGCCCAGGAACCAAACGGAGCCTCGTCTTTCGTTCTGGTTCTGGGATCAGGGAGTGAAAACCTCCTGGTTCTCCATGGCTCATACTCAACCAGCAACACCAGTCTGGGAGCCAGTAGACTCATGTAATGTGAGCCAGTTTCCTGGTGTTGGTCAGAACTCTAGCCACAGCATTTATTAAACACTTTACTGCATCAAATCAAAACTAGAGAGGTTTCATAAGAAGCGTTGAGTTCTGGTCTACAAACCTCCTGAGATGAGACAGATGGCGCTGAGAAGACCCGTCTCTGTGTCGTCCATCTCAATGGGCAGCAGCTGGTTGGCAAAGGTGAATACCAAGTCAGTGAGCGGGCCGAAGCCAGCATTGTGCATCTGTGTCCGATTTAGGGTCAGTCCGTCTGAAAAGGTCATGGTGTCCTGGTCAGGAGTGTACCGTGTGCAGATACGCAGGATCTGAGGGCGAAGGAAGGGAGAGGCAAGGAAATGGTCAGAACAAGCTCCATAAACAGGAAACTGAACATTACATATTTATATAACGAGATAATAATTACATCACATCAGACAATCGTTGACTCGTGACATGTTGCTGCAATTAAATGAATCAAAATTTAAGAGTAACCACAGAAAATAATCAGTCACTAGGAGCAACAAGAGGTCATTGATAACGCAGCTGGCTGCATCCAAGTACAGCAATGGAAAGTTTTAGAGGAGGAAAATCATGTGGTAGGAAAATCTGAACACGTTCTGTAGCTGAACCAGGTTCTGGGCAAACCTTCAGTTAGCTTGCAGGAATATGAAGCAGATTCAGTTGTTTTTATCGGTTTCTGTCCCCTTAAACATACAAGAACATTTATGGGAATATATAATAAATAAATGAATAAAATAGCTTATTATATTAGCTGCATACCCACAGGGTGGCACCCCCCTCCCACACACACACTTTTCTAGGAAGGCAAAGTAGAAGACAGCACTCCCCTGTCTCACATGTGCAACCAATGAGGCTCTCATATAGCATGTAGCATAGCCTAACGCTAGCTGCTTTAGCAACCAGAAAACCTCGGAGAAGCAAAACAGTGACCTTCCACTAACCCCTGCAGAATCACCTTGCTCTGACTGTGTGCTTGTGTTTGAGTGTATATGCATGTGTGTGTGTGCACCTAATAATGCAGCTGATTGTGAGCGTGGAGCCTTTGAAGCGGTTTGAGTGGGCTGCCTCTGACAGTGAGTGACAGGCGTGTCTGCAACATGAAACAGAATAAAACATGGCTGCTGGCGGTGGCTCTCACCGGCTGGCCAGGCCTGCTCCCAGACACACTCCGGCTCTGTCCCACACATATACATCCATACACATTTGTTTGATCTCTCCTCTGATACGCCCCTCACCCAGCACAATGGCTGCGTCCTTCACCATGGAAATGTGCTGCTGAACAGATGATGATGGCTGAGCGACAGCCAGAAAACCATCACAGTCGGCCTTCAACTTCTCAACCCCGCGTCCCGGTCTTTCCCTCCACCACTGCTTCGTCTCATCAGACACTAGGACCAGGTCAGTGTTAGCTCCCAGACCATCCGTCAGCATGCCAGTGCCTGGACGACCAGACCAGGTCAATAAAAATCCATTTTCAGAATAACGTTCTGTGCATGTGCTGCCAGTTTATCCAGAGTGGGCTCGTTTGTTTGCAGTTCCATTTATCATTAAGAAACATCTTTGTGAATAATTTATAGATTTTATTGTCAGCGGTTTCACAGCTCTCTTACAGCAGTGTGAAAGCAGACTGGGTTGACATCCTCTCAAAACATGCATGTGGTGTTATTTACGGTTCTTTTCAGGCGTTTGATGCATTTCGCTGAGCAGAAGTTCAATTCTCATAACTGTTAGTTCAACCTCCACAACATTTACTCATCTGTGCTCACCACTGTAGCAGCTTCTCATTTATTCCAAGAAATTTCCAGTGCTTTTGCACATCTGTATTGTCTCTGTACATTTATCTACTGTAAATGCTATAAAACTAATAATCTTCTCTTCATTGGTTTAGTTCTCGCATACAAAAATAAATAACAGGTCAAAATTTGTCAAGGTAATTTCTATTAATTTCTTTAGCAGCTTTCTCAGAAAACTTATCCCAGTTTGAAGGATTTCTTTCAGGTGAATCTCACCTTTCACTGATCAGGAGAATTGTGTGAAGCATTAGTTTGTTGTAAGCAATGACAAACATGAATCCTATGATTTAGCTCTAAGTGACGTTGTCTGCACCGTTTCAGTTTAGATGTGTCAGAATGATTCACAGTATTATATGTTGTTTCCTCCAATCAGCCCTACTCAAAACATGTTTGTGTTTGTTGTACTGTGAACATCCATCCATCCATCCATCCATCCATCCATCCATCCATCCATCCATCCATCCATCCATCCATCCATCCATCCATCCATCCATCCATCCATTGATTGATCGAGGCCCAGACTTCTCTCTCCCCAGCCACATTTGCCAATTCCTCCAGGGGAATCCCAAGGTATTTCCAGGCCATTTGTTTTAGATGATGCATCCATAACTATATGTGTTGATAATAGAACAATTCATGTGTCTTCTGATATTTTAGATCAAGTAAATATGGCTGTACCATAAGAGCTACTGTCTATTTCTGAGCGGGTAACCATCTGGTTCTTCAGTCACTACTCACAGCAAACTGTACAGTGAAAATATGAAGCATCATATTCACTGTTTTGTGAACAACATGTGCTACTATAGGTTTCAAATGGCTGCGCAAATAGTATCTGTCATGAGCATTTTCAGGTGTTGTCACCAATATCAAACGTTTTTTACTCAGACATGAAGAGAGTGGACTGTCATAATGAAAACATGTTCAGGTTTTGGCTGTCTGGGTCACAAACATGCTGTCAGAACTTTTTATTTTGCTGAAACTTTCATTGAGATGGAAACTTTTTTCTTTTGAGGAATGAATTATCCATTCTCAGCACGTGGCTGACTTTTGCCAGCTATGGTTCGGGTTTTGCAGTTTGTGTTATTTGTTTAGAGAAATGCACCACAATGCTTGAAAAAAGATGGCCTGGCAAAACTATCCTAAACCCTGGTATTTCACCACCTTATGTGATATTTTTGCGATCTTATGTGACAGAGCAACACAAAGTAGTGCATTACTGCAAGGTTAAAAGGGAAACACAAATAAAAATCTGAAAACTACAACCTATTAGAATCCAGTAGAACCACTTGTGTTCAGAGTCACATAAACAGTAAATAAATTCTGCTGAAGGATGAGATCATGATCTCAGACCTTTTCTGACTCAGTCACTCCTGTCGGCCAACCAGTTGTCCGCCTTTCCCTTCCTCTTCATCTCTGTCCTCCTCTCTCTTGGCCATGACATTTATAATGAAACATTCACATGGAACACAACTTTGCACCTTGGATACACGATGTTGCATATTGTTACTTTATATTTTAACCGTCCTGTCTGAACCAGAGGCCTCCACTATCCTCAACAAGCATGGAGCCGAGGCTTAAAACTCGTCTTCAAAGTGGCCAGGGGTTTTTATTCTCTCTTTCAGAGTCTTTTGCCGGCTTTATCTTGAAAAGGGGGGCATTCTTCTTTTTTAAAGCCACGGTTATGTTTATACAGTTAAACTGCATAATGCACTTCCCCACATCACAGGAAGCACAGTGTTCAAAAGGTCGGATACGTTTACACCTCTATTTCATCTGCGGCCTCTTCTAGACAGCGACGTGTTTCTGAGCCTCTGGAAGTGTCACCTTGAAGTCTGAATGAGGCTCTTAAGATTTTCTTTTTTCAACAAATCTCACCAACATTTGCATTTCGCTTTGAGCAGAAGCAAAACTAAACATATTGCCATATAGCAGACACTTTCTCTTTTAACGGAGAAACCCAGTCTCTCTCTGAAATGTCCAACCTGATTTAGGTATTCATTTCCATTCCATGATAAGAAATATTTCAGTAGATGTTAGCATCACTGCCCTACACATGCACACGTTTACCTGGGACAGCAAAAAACAAGAATACTAATTAATATAGAGCTATTGTATATGTTTATGATATACATTTTTGTGACATGACTGACAAAAGAACTCAAGGCGATTATAAAATGTCAGTGTATAAACACAGCTTATACATTATGATCTCAGAATGATAGCATAATGCATTTTACGTCCAGATCCAAAACAATAAAAATGACCTTGATTGTTTCTAAAAATAGAATAGAGCCCTAGAGGTCAAAAATGTAAAATGCATAACAAACCTGTCATCAGTGTTTATACGTTCTCCCTCCTCCCCCCGTCTGTGCAGTGAATGTTAAATACCCCACCTGCCCCCACCGTCCTCCCCCCTCCACCTCCCACTCCAGTATGCATGACAGAAACAAGAGGGGAAGAGAATCAGCCATTTGCCGTTTTCCATCTCATTATTGCAGCTCCATTACTACAGCATGTCGCTTCACTTAACAACTGCTAAATGACAAACAATCACCCAGCAGCCTGCAGACATTTCCGCATCTGTGCTCAATAAAGAACACACTATCATTAACAAACACAGAGCCACTGACTGGTCATCAGTGACAATATAAGAAACACACACACACACACACACACACACACACACACACACACACACACACACACACACACACACACACACACACACACACGCAAGCCATCTTAAAAATTTAATCAGTTTAGTCAGAGAAAATGCTCACTACAGACATCTACTCTCCATAAAGTTTTGAATCGACAGACGTGGTGAGTAATCTGACGTGTCTGATTCCGGCTGGTCAGCCCAGACAAACCCCCAATCAGGACGGCCTGATGGGAGCTGAGTTGGATGATAAATGGCGTTTCCTCTGGAGAGCTAAGCAATTAACTCAGAATGCTATTTGAAGAAATGAAAAGATTGTTTCAAATTGAGGGAGAACAAGAACCTTAATCAGTTCAGTTAAGTTCAGTCAGACAGAGGCAGTTCCCTGCAAAGGTCACATCAGGGCATCACACTAAAACCAGAGCCATCTAGTTTAAATCCCATTGTTCATATAGTAACTCAATTCGATTCTATGCAGTCCATTCTAGTGCAATCCCCTGTGAAGTGTGGTTCAAACTTGCAAATACTGTACTAATAATTGTTGTTAAAGTAAGTTTATCTTACTTTCTTGTGAAAAAAAAAAGTTGCCAAAGTGACATTTGAGGGAGAATTCCGCTTTTACAGATTGGTTGCATCCTTAAAAGCTATTTGTCAGTCTGATCCAATCAGCAAATACAGATAGATGAAGAAACATATGTCAGCTAAAAACACTTTCTAACAGTCATGCAAACTGTTGTCTATTTTAACCAAGCAATCAGACAAATGGTGCATCTAAATAGTTTTTTTTGTCGATAGTTAACTATCTTAGGCTCCCATTTACATGGAGCCGCTATTCAAATAAACCAGTTGAGACCCAGTGGCTCGTTTACACCAGTGACTGGACTCTCTCACATCAGCACTTTTTAAATCAGGTCTGAATGAAGCTTTTCTGTAAAACCTCCCATGAAGGTGTGAAGCGCTCCACAGCTGTGACCCTACACACGGCTGTGGGGTTTATTCTACACATGGCCGATCACATAGTGCCATGTTGTGCTTACTGAACCTGTTCAGTTTCTGATGAGGAATATGTTACATGAGCACTTGGTTCCTGGGAGACAGAAATGAGTTACTGTTTACTGTGAGGTGGAAGCTGAGAGTCAGAAATGCATGTTCATTCAAAGACATGCTAAAATCACAGCGCCACATAGTGGTTTGGCATAACAACTACAGCTGATGCATGGTGGCACTGTGTAAATGTGGAACATTTTCTCAATCAGCATATGAAAATATGAGCAGTTTCCAGGCGTTCTAGTATAAACAAAGCTGTAGAGTATTTACTTCATTAACAGTGATTAGATTCCAGATACAAGATTCAGAGCCAAACCAAGAGCAAAGTCGGTAACACTTTATTTGAAGGGGGTTGAATAAGACTGACATGACACCGTCATAAACATGTCATAACACCTGTCATGAACATGAATAAGCCTTCATGAATATTTATGACTGTTGTCATAAAGCGTCATTCGGTAAATTATGACACTTTTAATACAAAGTTGACATTGTTCAAAATGTCTTTGTTATGACAACTTGACATTAACCAATAAATCATTACTGTTTAAACTTTACCTTTAATAACATAAAGTTACCTAATTTTTAAAGTGCAATCAGTAATACTTTTATAACAAATTTATATCAGTAATGATTTCTTGGTTAATGTCAAGTTGTCATAACAAAGACATTTTGAATAATGTCAACTTTGTATTAAATGTGTCATAATTTACTGAATGATGCTTTATGACAACAGTCATAAATATTCATGAAGGCTTATTCATGTTCATGACAGGTGTTATGTCATGTTTATGACGGTGTCATGACAGTCTTATTAAACCCCCTTCAAATAAAGTGTTACCGCAAAGTCCTACAAGATGCCACAGCAGTTCATGTAAATGCTCTTTTTTATCAACAAACAGCTTTGTATTTTGTGTTTCAATGGTTATCTACACTGAAGACCTTGACTGTCAATGGTCTACCACCCACCAACTGAAAGTTTTCGAGTCGAGACGGTGGCGCAGTCAGTCGTACTGTTTTCTTGCAGGAAGGTCATAGGTTTGAATCCCAGCCTGAGGTCTTTCTGTGTGGGTGGGTTGTCTCCTGGTA